>NC_025996.2:12861773-12969353 GCF_000442705.2 Elaeis guineensis | reverse complement strand
AAATAATTTTCCAGAGTATTTTTTTTAGAAAAAAGGGGAAAGGGGGGCCAAAGATCAAGAACAAAGAAATCAACAAGTTCCCTAGAGAGAAGATGACTCAAAGCGTTACTTCTCTGGTAATGACAAAGTCCAGAAGTTCTTCTACTCTTTAACCAAGCCCACTATATTCTTCATAATTAATCGAGGTCACTCTTTTTGTTGAGGGGATGCAGTTGTTCCTTCTCTCTACATAGCCAACAGACAACTAGACCTTTTTTATGGTGGAAGAAGAATCATCCTCCAAATATACCAACACCCAAGCAGAACCAGTTACTGTCTCTCAAGCTTTAAAGAACCTCTTCTCCTCCATCCAGTCCACATGGAGGGAGATTGATATTTAGAGTGCATTTGATTAATCATTAAAATATAATTTTTTATTTTTTAATTTTTTAAAAATAAAAATTAAAAATAATATTTGATAACATCATAAAAAATAAATTAAAAATTAAAAAAAAAATTAAAATAATTACTTTTTATGTAAAGCAAAAATTTTTTACTTTCTAAAAAAAAAAAAAATCCGAACTTTCTTTCTCATCGATCTCTTCGCCTCTCCACTCCTTTCCCCTTCCTTCCCGAATCTTTTTTTTTTCGAACTCTTCACCTGCTGTTCTAAACATTGCTTTTTGCTTTATAGTAATATAATTACAAACATACTTTTTATTTTATTTTTATTAAATAATAAAAATTAAAAAAATAAAAAATATTTTTTAAAATTAAAATTAAAAATTAAAAAGTATACCAAATGTACCTTTAATTCTTACTTGCGTTTAAGCCACTTCTAAATTCTCCCGATGATTTGCAATTCAGCATGAGAAGGTCTGTTTCCTCCGGATAATTGCAAAGAACACAGCATCGGATACAATCAATCTTATCTTTTATTTATTTATTTATTTTTTTAAGATGGCAAGTTTGGATGGCTTGTAGTGTCAACATGAAGGACATCTCATAACTAATCGATTGGGCTGAATTTCACACATTAGAGCCTGACAGAAAACTGGATCGGATAGAGCTCTGGTCAACAAACCATGATAATCCTTGAGTCCCTCTCCGGAATAACATTGGGGCTTTCAAGATTGTAATTGTGTGGATCAAGCCTTCCTAAGTAGAGTCTTATTGTTTTCAAAATAACTTAATTTCTTTT
This sequence comes from Elaeis guineensis, assembly GCF_000442705.2. Taxonomy (NCBI): domain Eukaryota; kingdom Viridiplantae; phylum Streptophyta; class Magnoliopsida; order Arecales; family Arecaceae; genus Elaeis; species Elaeis guineensis. The sequence goes on along the minus strand of NC_025996.2, from coordinate 12,968,173 downwards.
ATCCATTAGAAGTAGTTGTTTTTTTGAATTTTTGATCCTTTAATTTTCTTAACAAAAAGATTAATTCATTTCTTCTAATTATTTATTATGAGAAAGCTTGAGATTTTGACCGGCTGTATTTTCTCGATGAAGAGTCATATTTTTTTATTTTTATATATACAATTAATTCAACATATATCTTTAATTTTTTTTTCTCTTACCCTTACAATCGGTCTTTTCTTTTTTACAACCACACTGTCTGTCTTACAAATTAGCAAGTAGCAAGAATAGGTTTATTATACTTGTGATGTAGCTTAAAATATGGGAAGTGTCGATTTGTATTATAGGCATAATAATTTCACAAAAAACCACTTGCATAATAAATAAATAATTATTTTTAAGAAAATATCTTAATGGTACGCCTTAGCCAAATTATTTATATTTTTATAAATTTCTTTCTTTTTTTTTTTTTCAGCTTGGCAGATGAAGTCGCTGATACTTTAAAGATGATTATCTTTCCCTATAATGGCTGTCGTGTTGCACCAAGAAGATCCTTGGTTGCGAATCCTCTAACCAATTCCTCCACACTCGTCTGTCCCACGTACCATCATCAAAATATATCTTACAAGAACCAAAAGGTAGAGGCTCCCAAGGGAAATGAATCTGAAATGAATCATGTGGGGATACCCACCGACCGACGACCGACGGCCCGACCGACTGGCGGATCGACCGACTCCGACTGGGCGAGAACCCGACCGATCGTCGGTCGGGCGACCAACTGACGGATGCCATCACCGGCCATTCAACAACCCATCGCCGACTGGGGATATGTCGGGCATATCCATCCCGACCGACTGAACCCAGTGGACTGATGGCCGACTCACATGATGCTCGCCGACCAATGGAGGGGCCCGACACCACTCAGCTAGCTACCGACTTTGGGTCGGTCGGCTCCTCCAACCACCGTACAGCCGCCAGACGTTGTCAGTTCTGACACGGACATGCGGCACGGCTACTAGGGGCATTGTCCCGCACAGGGCATAGTCAACCCTGGTGATTGGACAGCCCACACGGTAACATGACGTTTTCACGGCGACTCTGACAGTCCACAGTGAGTTGACAGTTCCTCACTTGTCCGCGCCATTAATGACGGCGCATACTGTGCTCCACTATATATCCGGGGGAGGCAACAGTGCAAGGGATCGATCCGCCCGTCTCTCCCACATACGCAGGCTTGCTCCTCTTTCCTCTCCCTCTCTCAGAGCTTTCTGTCTACATTTCACTGTTGCCCAGTCACCTCTCTGACTTGATCGTCGGAGGGTCCCCGCCGGAGCCGCCTCCGGTCAGTGGCGGACTTCCTTTTGCAGGTGCACGCTTCCTGCGATCGGACGACGAGGCGATTGGCCGCAACAGATTGGCGCGCCAGGAAGGGGGCCAGTATGACTAGGACAAGAGCTCAACGATCGAGAGTCACTGGGTCGGCCAGGCGCTCTTCCCGTCGGGAAGAGGCCTCTCCACCACCACCGGCGGCGGAGCCTAGCTCTCCACGCCCTGTAGTGACCACGGAGGCTCAGATTGCGGCCATCGTACGGCAGATGACCGTACTGACCGATGCAGTCAAAAGCCTCCAGCAGCAACCGACGGCCCGACCTATGCCTTCCAGGAGCAGCCGCCGACGACCGCGTCGATCCCCCGTCGCCTCCATGCGAGCGCTCCAACAGCACTCCCACGGAGAGGAGGAGGGACGACCACGCGCGACGACCGACGGTCCCAGCGGCCCTCTCCCTCCCCGTTGGAACGGGCAAGGAAGGAGAAGCGGCCGCACACACCGTCGGCCTCCCTTTCAGAATCTTCCGGAGACTCCCACTCCTGGGGTCTCCCAGCATCGACGAGCGGGCGACTACGAGCGACGGTTCGAGGAAATCGACCGCCGACTCGCCCAACTGCAGACGGACGGCCAGAAGTCTTCCAACGACCTTGACTTCCAGACCGCCCAACCTCTCTCCCGACTGGTTCTCGACGAGCCGATTCCAAGCCGGTTCAAGATGCCGCACGTGGAGCCATACGACGGCTCCACCGACCCAGTCGACCACCTCGAGAGCTATAAAGCTCTCATGACGATCCAAGGGGCAACCGATGCTCTTTTCTGCATCGGCTTCCCCGCCACGCTCCGCAAGGCTGCCAGGACTTGGTACTCCGGTCTTCGATCGGGCAGTATCCATTCCTTCGGGCAGCTCGAGCACTCGTTCGTGGCCCATTTCAGCACTAGCCGAAAGCCGCCGCGAACGTCGGACAGCCTTTTCTCCCCTCAAGCAGGGGAAAACGAGACGCTCCGACACTTCGTGGCGCGATTCAACGCGGTCACGCTCGAGGCCCGGGACCTCAACGAAGACATGGCTGTCTCAGCCATGAAGCGGGGCTTGAGGGCGTCCCGATTCACTTATTCTCTGGACAAAACCCTCCCCCGGACTTATACCGAACTACTGGAGCGCGCATACAAGTATATGCGCGCGGACGAAGGAGCGTCCGACCGATGCTTGCCGAGCCTAGAGGCCCGAAGGAGAAGCGGAGAAAAGGTCGGGAGCCCGCCGAACCAAGCAGGCCCCCGACCGATAGTCGGGTCTCACCACCCCGACGAATCCAAAAGCCATCTCGGCAGCAGACTCCGAGGCCAGTGCGTCCCAGGTACGACTCCTACACTCCTCTCTCCGCTCCCGTGCGCAGATCCTGATGGAGATTGAGGGAGAGGAATACCTACGACGGCCTCCGCCTCTGAAGGCAAAAGGCCTCGACCGTCGGAAGTACTGCCGGTTCCATCCGAGCCACGGCCACGACAACCGAGCGGTGCATCCAGTTGAAGGATGAGATCGAAAATCTCATCCACCGGGGGTACCTCGGCAAATTCTGGAAGGGTCCGTCGATCCAACCGATTACCGATCGACGCCCCCAACCGACTGAAGAGGCGCCGACTAACCAGCCGATGGCCGGAGTCATCAACATAATCTCCAAGCGGCTGGGCCCGGGGACGTCTGCAGGAGGGGAGCCGACGAAAAGATCGCGCCCGGACGACGTAATCACCTTCACAGAAGACGACGTTCGGGGCATCGAAACCCCTCACGATGACGCTGTTGTTGTGTCGGCGACAATAGCCAATTATGATGTAAAACGAATTTTTGTTGATAATGGAAGTTCGACAAATGTTTTGTTTTACTCGACCTTCTCCCGAATGCGACTGTCAACTGACCGACTTAGGAGGGTCCCTGTGCCCCTGATCGGTTTTGTCGGAGACACCGTCACGACAGAGGGAGAAATTACCCTGCCAGTGATGGTCGGCCCGAACCACGGCAAAGCACGGTCTCCCTCACTTTCGCGGTCGTCCCGAGTTCCTTCGGCCTACAACGCCATACTCGGACGACCCGGACTGAACGCCCTCAAGGCGATCGTCTCGACATACCATCTCCTTGTTCGATTCCCGACCAAAAATGGAGTTGGGGAGATGCGCGGAGATCAACAGCTCGCCCGGCGATGCTTCCAAATCTCCGCTCAAAGCAACGAGACGAAGGATCCTCTGACCATCGACAAGTTGGACCAAAGGGAGGAGGAAGAACGGGGTTCGCCCGCCGAGCAGCTCGAGGCGATCCCGATAGGAGAAAGTCCCGACAGGAAAGTTTGGGTCGGGTCTCAATTGCCCGACCCGAGCGACGCCGACTGACGGAGCTGCTAACGGCCAATGCCGACATATTTGCTTGGTCAGCAACAGATATGTCGGGCATCCCTCCAGAAACAATAACTCACCGACTCAACATCGACCCGACGGTGAAGCCGGTGAGGCAGAAGAAAGGTCCTTCGCCCCAGAGAGGCAGAGGGCCATCGACGAAGAAGTGGACAAGCTACTCGAGGCAGGCTTCATTCGAGAATCCACATATCCCGATTGGCTCGCCAATGTTGTCATGGTCAAGAAAGCCAACGGGAAGTGGAGGATCTGCATCGACTATACCGACCTCAACAGAGCCTGCCCAAAGGATAGCTTCCCACTTCCGAAGATCGACCAGCTGGTGGATGCGACATCCGGATTTCGACTGCTTAGCTTCATGGACGCCTTCGTCGGGTACAACCAGATCCGGATGGCGCCTGAAGATGAGGAGCACACCGCGTTCGTAACTCCCAAGGGCCTCTACTGTTATCGGGTGATGCCCTTCGGATTGAAGAACGCCGGCGCCACCTACCAGCGACTCGTCAATAAGGTCTTTAAAGACCAGATCGGGCGTAATATGGAGGTGTACGTAGACGACATGCTGGTAAAGAGCGCGCAGATCCCGGACCATGTTCAGGATCTCGAGGAGACCTTTTGCACCCTTCGACGACACCGAATGAATCTCAACCCGACCAAGTGTGCTTTCGGAGTGACCTCAGGGAAGTTCCTCGGTTTCCTCGTTTCTCAGAGAGGGATCGAGGCCAACCCTGAGAAGATAAAGGCAATCCTCACATGCGTCATCCGAACACCAAGAAGGAGGTCCAACAGCTGAACGGAAGAATCGTCGCTCTTAGTCGATTCATTTCCCGGTCGGCTGAAAGGTGCCTCCCGTTCTTCAAGATTCTGCGTCAAGCGAACGGTTTCTCTTGATCGGATGAGTGCGAGCAGGCCTTCGAAGATCTGAAAAGGTACTTGGCTTCCCCGTCGCTGCTCGTGAAGCCGCAAGCCGGGGAGACCTTGTATCTCTACTTGGCCGCATCATCCGAGGCGATCAGTTCGGTGCTTGTTCGGGAAAACGAGTGCCGAACTCATCAGCCCATCTACTACACCAGCAAAGTGCTCCACGACGTCGAAGCCAGATACTCGGAGACGGAAAAGATAATTTTCGCCCTGACCGTCTCCGCGCAACGGCTTCGACCGTACTTCCAGGCCCACGCCATCGTGGTACTCACCAACCAGCCCCTGAGGGCAGTACTGCGCCGGCCCGACACATCCGGACGACTCGCTAAGTGGGCAATGAAGCTTAGCGAGTTCGACATTCAATACCGACCAAGGCCTGCCCTGAAGGCCCAGGTCTTGGCCGACTTCATCGTCGAATGCCCGACGACCGACCGAGAGTCGGGAGCAGAAGACCCGGGACGAGATGCGGTCTCTGAGCCAGACCCGATCTCCACCTGGGTACTCCACATCGACGGAGCCTCCAACGCTCAGGGAAGCGGGGCCGGGCTCCTGCTCACAAATTCGGATGGGGTGGTCACCGAGTACGCCCTCCGGTTCGACTTCAAGGCCTCCAACAATCAAGCCGAATACGAGGCACTCTTCGCCGGCTTGAGGATGGCGAAGGAGCTGGGCATCGACTGCCTCCGGGCATTCTCCGACTCTCAGCTGATCGTGGGGCAGGTCAAGAGAGAATTCGAGGCGCGAGATCCGACCATGATCAAGTACCTTCAGAAAGTGAAGGACCTCGTGGCACGCCTCGAGTATTTCGAGATCTCCCACATCCCAGGACGGAGAATGCCCGTGCCGACGCTCTCTCCAGATTGGCAACGTCGGCCTACGACTCTTTGGGTCGGACGTTCGTCGAAAACCTCCAGCAACCGAGCATCGATCGGGTCGAAGAAGTGCAACAGCTAACGTCCGAACCAAGTTGGATGGACCCGATCGTCCGGTACCTGACCGACGGGATCAGTCCCGAAGATCCCGCGGAGGCCAAGCGGCTCCGATGGTCGGCCTCGCAATATGCGATCATGGACGACCGACTCTACAAAAGGTCGTTTTCCCTCCCTTTGCTCAGGTGCTTGGGGCCGACCGACGCTGACTACGCTCTCCAAGAGGTTCACGAAGGAATTTGTGGGAATCACCTGGGGGGCAAGTCCCTAGCCTTCAAGGTCCTGCGACAAGGCTACTACTGGCCAACCATGAAGAAGGATGCGGCAGAGTTGGTCCGGAGGTGCGAGCCATGCCAAAAGTATGTCAATATTCAGCACCAACCGGCCAGCCAAATCGCTCCCATTGTCGCTCCGTGGCCCTTCGCCCAGTGGGGAGTCGACATTCTCGGTCCGTTCCCACCAGCGTCAGGCCAAAGAAAGTTCATCGTTGTCGTCATCGACTACTTCACGAAGTGGGTCGAGGCCGAACCCTTGGCGCGGATCACTGAGCGGAAGATGGAGGACTTCATCCAAAAGTCCATCATCTTCAGGTTCGGATTGCCGCACACCATCATCACCGACAACGGATGGCAATTCGACAACCAAGACTTCAGAGACTTCTGTGCCAGGTTCCACATCCGGCATCGATTAACTTCAGTCGGGCACCCACAGTCCAATGGTGAGGTTGAGGTGACCAACCGAACCTTGCTCCATGGACTCAAGACCCGACTCAATGAAGCCAAAGGTCTCTGGGTCGACGAGCTGGGCTCCGTTCTGTGGGCTTACCGAACGACCCCCCGCGTCCCGACCGGGGAGTCGCCGTTCAGTTTGGCCTACGGGACAGAGGCTATGATCTCGCTCGAGATTGGCCTGCCATCTTCAAGGGTCGAGCAGTACCAAGAGCCAGACAACTTCGAGAGTCGGAGGGCCGACCTAGACCTCCTCCCCGAGCTACGAGATGAGGCTCAAATCGAATGGCTTCATACCGACAGAGGGTTGTCCGGTACTACAACGCCAAGGTCAGACCGAAGCTTTTCAGGCCTGGCGACCTGGTCTTGAGGAAGGCAGAAGTGTCGAAGCCCTTGGACCAAGGGAAGCTGGCTCCCAACTGGGAAGGACCCTACAAGGTTGCAGACACCTTCGGGCCGAGGGCCTATCGGCTGGAGACCCTTGCGGGGAAGCCCATTCCCCGGACTTGGAACGCCGACAACTTGAAACTGTATTACCAGTGAATTTTATAATTCAAAAGTCGGAATACAAGTTCAGCTTGAAAGTTTGGAGTTTTAACTCTTCAACTAATGATCGGTGCTCAGCCCCGACGTATCGACGTGGACCTAGCATCCACCTAAAACCGACGACCTCATCGTCGGTAACGTATTGGACCCTTACCAGGACTGATGCATCTACAATGACGGGAGTTAACACTCCTTCGACGATGCGTCGGACCCTCACAAGGGCCGACGGACTCTTATGAACGGGAGTTCCACTCCTTCGACTTTCGGCAACACATCCGCCCCTGACAAAGGCCGATGCATCTGTTGCGACGGGGGTTCATACTCCTTCTACGGTCGAATTTTCGGGCCGAACCATCGGCCGACAAGCTGATCGGGCCCCGACCGAAGAAAGGCTAAAAGCCCACGCGACTGTCGTCGCGACTTCCGACCAGACTACGGCCGGTCGAGGGATATTCGGCTTGCCACCGTCTATCACACGACGCGACCTTAGTCGCATCTACGACTTGCCGACCAACCTACGACCGGCTGAACGACATTCGGCTTGCTACCGTATGTCGGAAGACACAGAACCCGGTGCAAGAGTATGGGGACCCGACTTGCTATCGTTCCCCCGACACTGCGGCGGACGACGACCGACTAAGCGCATCTACGGAAGCCCGACTACCGAACCTTTACCAGGTTCGGTCGGCTCTCGACTCAACAGGTGCACCCGACTGACGACTTCGACTATCGGAAGCCGACCTAAAGTCAGGACACATTCTACTTTCAGGGCTGCGCAAGTTATCGAAGTTCTACCGACTTACGAGAGTCGGCAACTTACTTAAGTTAGCGACTAAAGTTCGACATCGCAGCAATGATCGGCATTACAAACAAGAAGAAAAAGAAAAAGTTTCATTCATTGATGAAAAGAAATTACAAAGTCGGGTCGAAGCCCGGTTACATGTATTTTCGAAAAACAAAAAAGGCGAAGATAGTCGGCAGGGCCGATCATCCGTCCTAGTCGATCTCTTCGACCGACGGAGGATCGGGGATGATCGGCGTCTCGGCCATGAGCGGCGCTGGGTCGGCGGCCGGAGGATGGGCTTCAGTCGGCAAGGAAACTTCGGTCGGCACCTGCTCCGGGATGGCTTCCTCCGCCACGACGACGCCTCCCGACGGCTGGTCGGCCACCTCCTCGGTCCCTTCTCCTTTGGCCCCTTCCTCCTCGGCTAGCGACGGGATGACGCGGCTGACGTCCAACTCCGGGTACAAGGCATGGACGATGTCCCGACCGTCCTCGAACCCGACCCGGTATGAGGCGAAGCCCGATTCGAGCATCTCCTCCCGATATTGGTCGGAGGACCGAAAGTCCTCCACCGCCCGATCGGCCGACTCCCTCGCCGACCTTGCCTCATCCTCAGCACGGGCGAGCTCCTGCCTCGCCGACTCCGCCTCGACCCTCGCCATTTCGGCGTCGATCTGGGCGATGGACAGCTCCTCTTCGGCTTCCGCGAGCTTCTTCAGGCTGCCCTGAAGTTGCTCGCGTTCCCCTTGGAGTTCGGCAATGGCACCATCTCGTTCACGTCGAAGGCGACGCACGGCCCGACCTTTGTGCTTGGCCTCCTTCTTGGCCGACCGGAGTTCGGACCCAAGCCGGGAGACCTCGTCGACTAACTTAGCCTCCCGGTCGGCCGACTGCTGCAGTTGGTCGGCCAACATTGCCCTCTCAGCCTCGGCCGCTGCCGACTTCTCCTTGAAGGCTGCCCGAACGTTGCCGAACCTCCGGTACCCGACCTCCAGTTCGGACATTATGAAGATCAACTGCCGATGGAAAAAAGCTTCGTCAGAATCGCATAACACGAAAAATTTCTAAGGTAAAGGAAAAAGTGATGCAAAGCTTACCTCAACCATCGTCGGGTAGAACTGCGACAGCATCTCGGCCACCTGCCGAGACCGCAGCGACTCTACGTCGGCTGGGAGGAGGATCCCTTGGCACAACCTCCTCGCAAGGTTGTGGTCGGCCAACGCCGACGCACCCTCGGGGTAGTATGCGTTGGGAGGCATCGAGCGGCTCCCCACCTATCCTCCTCCGCGGGCTCCATCGGGGCTTTCCCCCGATCAGCCGCCCCGACCGACGGGACTGGCAGCGACGGGACACTGGAGTTTGACCCGGCGCCCCCCGTTGCTCCAACGGACGCCGCCGGACGATGTTCGGTTTCCCGAACACCATCCGGCTCCACCCGCACCGGCGAAGCCGCCGATATTCCTTCGGCCGCCTCCTCAGTCGGCCTCTCCTCAGCTTGGACCGTCGGAGCCGCGAGGGCAATGACCAGCTCCGACTGGTCGGTTGCCGACGCCTCGACGGTCGGCGGGGCTGGGGCTGGTTTCTTTGCAGGGAGTGAAGGGCCGGCCCCCGACGCTGGCCTCTTCCTCGTGGCAAACCGCCGAATCTCGACGTCCGTCGGCCTCATCCTCGGTGGTGTCCCTGCAATACCGACAAGAACGTTAAAGGCTGGACCAAAAGCCGACCAAAAGATGAACAAAAAGAAAGGCCGGAGGATCGGGCGATACCTATTCGGGGGACCAGACTCAAGCCGGCATCATAGAGAGCTTGTTCGGTAACAAGCTCCCTCTGCCTCGGTACCGACATATCCTTCAGTCGGTGGAAGTCCTCCCAGTCGTCCGCTTTCACCCGACTGTTGTCATTGGCCTCGGTTCGGGGTACACCCCAACGAGAAGGAAAGCCCCAAGGAGAAAAGGAGGAAACAAAGAAAAATTGGTTCTTCCACCCATGAATGGACGATGGAAGACCGGTGATGAAAGCAAGACCCTTCCGGGGGTTGAAGAGCCACCACCCTCGGGCTTTAGGGTGGGGTCGGAGCACAAAAAATGCCCGGAAGAGTGAGACGCGGGGGTTGGTCGGCAAGAGCTGACACAACAGCACGAAAGAAATGATTAAACGAACAGAGTTCGGCGCCAGTTGCGCCGGACGGAGTCCGTAGTAATCAAGTAGATTCCGGACGAACTCCGGAATTGGAAGTCGAAGACCCGCGCGAAGGTCTTCAACGTACAGCGCCAGATCGCCAGGCGGAGGGTTGTTGACCCGACCGCCGGCCCCTGGAGCAGAGAGCCGAAACTGCTCCGGGATGCGATAGTGCTCCCGAAGCCGATCGACGTTCGGCCCCGAAAGCGAGGAGGCCTCATCTTCCGGAGCCGATCGGGAGTCGTCGGTCGGGTTCCCCGACCGAGCTCCCTGGGTCGGATTCCTGGTCATTATGCCGGAACCGAAAGAAAAGAAAGAGAAGAAAGGGAAGAAGAAGGAGAAGAGGGGACCACGAACCAGATGGACCCTCCGCAAGCGAAGAAGAGCTCTGCCTGCGACGACTGAGAAATCGCCCGGACAGAGTTTCCCCAGCGAAATGTTGCAAGTGTGGGTCAGGGGTCCGGTAGGTCCTATATATATAGGGCCGACCGACGGCCGAGATGCTTCCGCGCCGACCAAAGACCTGTAGATGCGCGACGCGTGGCGCCCGCCGGTTGACGGACGAGTCGACGCGCCCCATCCCGGGACGGCCGCACCGCCCACATTAAATGCCGGAGGGGGCGCCGGCCAACCACCTTGACACGCGGCACACGGGGAGCGGCTCCGCATTCACGCGCCCGCGCCGATTCGCATTCCCGATGGGACGTCCGACAGCGGCCCACTCTCCCGCGATCGGCGCCGAATATCCGGTCGTCTGACGCCGTATCGTCCGGCGTCCGATCTTCTGACACCGACGTAACGTCTGACGACGACAAGATATGGCGTCTGACACCTGACGCCGACGTGACTTCTGACACCGACTAGACGTCCGGATCGCTTGGCATTCATGAGGCGTCTGACACCGGATCATCCGGCGGTACGGTCGGATCTACACATGCGACAAATCCACTCCCAGTCGTCCGGGTTTGCTGCCCGAATGAAAGCATCGGCCAGCTCACCACCCGACTTAGGAGCGGAGGGGGGCAACTGTTGGGGGATACCCACCGACCGACCGACTGGCGGTCCGACCGATCGACCGATGGCCCGACCGACCGACTGGCGGACCGACCGACGCACGGCCCGACCGACCGACTGGCGGACCGACCGACGGCCCGACCGACTGACGGATCGACCGACTCCGACTGGGCGAGAATCCGACCGATCGTCGGTCGGGGCGACCAACTGACGGATGCCATCACCGGCCATTCAACAACCCATCGCCGACTGGGGATATGTCGGGCGTATCCATCCCGACCGACTGAACCCAGTGGACTGATGACCGACTCACATGATGCTCGCCGACCAATGGAGGGGCCCGACACCACTCAGCTAGCTACCGACTTTGGGTCGGTCGGCTCCTCCAACCACCGTACAGCCGCCAGACGTTGTCAGTTCTGACACGGACATGCGGCACGGCTACCTAGGGGCATTATCCCGCACAGGGCATAGTCAACCCTGGTGATTGGACAGCCACACGGCAACATGACGTTTTCACGGCGACTCTGACAGTCCACAGTGAGTTGACAGTTCCTCACTTGTCCGTGCCATTAATGACGGCGCCATACTGTGCTCCACTATATATGCCGGGGGAGGCAACAGTGCAAGGGATCGATCCGCCCGTCTCTTCCACATACGCAGGCTCGCTCCTCTTTCCCTCTCCCTCTCTCAGAGCTTTCTGTCTATATTTCACTGTTGCCCAGTCACCTCTCTGACTTGATCGTCGGAGGGTCCCCGCCGGAGCCACCTCCGGTCAGTGCGGACTTCCTTTTGCAGGTGCACGCTTCCCGGCGATCGGACGACGAGGCGATTGGCCGCAACAAAATCTATAATTAAGTAAGGGAGATTTTTTTGCAACTTGAGTTCCAGGGAATCTTTCTTGGGCATTTGGTAATTAAGCCTACTAGCTCAACCTGCGGTTTTGTTGACTCGGTGACCAAGTTATTGTTGTACGCAAGCACCCACAGTCATTGACAAATTTTATGGAGAGGATCAGTGGGCTGCATCTATGCATGTTGCCAACAAATTAACTCTCTAGATTGGTCGCTCAAAGAATTCATGCTTATATTGCCCACTTCATCTTAGAGATGTCTGAAAATTCTCTAGATTCGTCGGACAGGGAATTGAATACATGAAAGCCACTTCAGGAGGATGAAACAAGTCTTGGAGTGGTTGAAAGGAGATCTTTCGTAAGTCTGTCCAACCCAATCCTATGACAGGACGATTAGATGTTATTCCTTTTATTTTCCAGGAGACGTGGGATAAGATTGACAGTCGTACCAATTCCGACATCTTGAGAGGGAATACCAAAGCCACGTTGTGAGGCTTGGACATTGTTTTTGACTAATCGCTAGCTCACGTCACAAGATAGGGATGTTACATTTGTTGGCTGAATGCTCCTCAGACACTAACAATCTACGGAATGAATAGGTCAGTTATGTATTGCAAAGGCAACATCTATTAGGTCTGTGCAATGAGATTTATGTCAAAGTATGAAATACAGTGGCCCGTTTCCACCGTTTTGCTCCAAAAAAAATAAAAAAAAATAAAAATCAGGCTATCTTTTGTATAAATTTATGTAAGATTATACCAAAATTTTAATTTAAACTTTTTTTGCATACTTTTTCAACTTAGAAGGGAGAAATTTTTCTTCTAAGTAACTCAATGCTTACTAAGTTTTCTAGTTTAACTATCTACATTTCCGTCCATGTTATCTATAAGTAGTGATCACAATTTCTACGTGCTTCCTTCTTTTTCAATCAATATTTTACAAAGAAGCAATAGGATATGATGCTATATTTATTAGTTTGCCCACCAAGCTAATTGGAACGATTTAATCGCACCATACCTTTTTAGTTGGCCAGTTATTATTTACATCCAAAAATTAATTAATCTTTAATCAATTTTAATAAAATGATTGATAATATTACATTGACAAGATTTAATTAATCGATTATGTCCTAACACTTGAAGGTAGAGCTGAGTAAATAATCGAAAGCCGAAGAAATCCATCCAATCCGACCCAATAAATATCGATTTCAGTCAGTTGAAAGATATAAATCGGATGGAATCGGATTGGAGTTTGTGAAAAATCGATTATTTACGGTCAGATTCAGTTCCTACACTTTTAATTTGTATGAAACTAAATCCAACCGATGTAGTATTTCATTAACTTACTTTCATTTTGGGATGGCGTCGTTTAGACTTCAATACTTCATTTTAAAAAATACCGTATCACTAGTTTGGATTCATAAGAATATTAATGTTGAATCGTTGATGGGCACACCAATTTGAGATAATTTTAAAATAAAAGTTTTTAGATGAGTATTTTTTTTTTCATTTTATTTTGTACAGATTCAAAAATAAACTCAAAATTTGTAATTTATAAAGTTTAAGTTTTTTTTGTATTAAATTGATAAAAAAAGATAAATAAGCTTAAATGGGCTAACATTGGACTTAAAATCAATATTGGATCAATATTGGGTCTAAACCGATACAAACCATCCGAACCCACTACAAATAGTTCATTTCGATTTCAATCGATTTATACATAATAAATGGTCGATAGCGTGTTAAATTTTCTTCAATCTAAATGATGATTGGATTTGATCGGATGAAATTTTTCTCTCAACCCGATTGAATCCGACCCGTGCTTAGCCCTACTTGAAGGGATCATGGTTGGTTACTTATCATTTAAATAAGAGATTATACATGGGCAAATTTTTTGCTGGAGTTAACCATGTGGAAGGAATTATTTGGACAAGAAAAGTAATTTTCATAGAAGAAATGCTGGCAACCATCCAAGAGAAGTTAATAGTGTCTAAAATTATCGCTTGAAATAACTACAAATCAGCATCATAAGAGAGTGTTGGAGAATACCCACCGACCGACCGACCGACGGTCGGAGGGACCGACCGACCGATGACCGACAGCCGGAGCGACCGACCAACGGGCGCCCTCACCGGCCAATTAACGGCCCATAACCGACTGAGGATGTGTCGGTCGGGCATACTTTTTCCGACCGACTGAACCTGGAAGTCTGATGGCCGACTCACGTAAGACTCGCTGACCAACAGAGGGGCCCAAATCTCCACTCGACGCCACTCAGCTGGCCACCGACCTAGGGTCGGTCGACTCCTCCGATCGCCGTACAGCCGCCAAAGCTTGTCAGTTCTGACAGCAACATGCGGCACTACCACCTAGGGGCATTGTCCTGCCTAGGGCATTGTCAACCCTAGTGATTTGACAGCTCCATGGCGATATGACACTTTTACGGCGACTCTGACAGTCTACAGTGAGTTGACAATTTCTCAATTGTCTGCGCCATTAATGACGGCGCCATACCACGCTCCACTGTATATATCGGGGAAGGCAATAGTGCAGGGCACCTCCACTTCTCAACTTCGAAACCACAGGCTCGCTCCTCTCCCTCTCTCTCTCTCTCTCGATTGAGCTCTCTGTCTTCATTTCACTGTTGCCCAGTCACTTCTCTGACTTGACCGTCGGAGGGTCCCCGCCGGAGCCGCCTCCGATCAGTGTGGACTTTCTTTTTTGCAGGCACTCGTTCCCCGGTGATCAGACGACCAGGCGATTAGCCGCAACAGAGAGGAAAGATGTTTCATTCAGGGATCTGTCTCACTTTCTATAACAATAATCGTATTAGATTTGGCCATGTAACTCTATTGTCGTAGATACGTATACTGGTTTGAGTTTAAAGCTTTAGAGCAGAAGGTTTACCAACTGTAGAACATGGTACCCTAATCATTTGTCTACTCTAAATCATTTGTCTACTTTAAATCATTTATTTTAATATCTCAATTAGGTTGCATTCCTTCCTTTACAGTGGATGGCTTGCACCGCATATTTCCTTTTTATCAATATCAATCATTATCTTGATAAATATGACGATTATTATCATGATAATTATATTTCTAATCTAGATGATGACTATTTTTATTTCTTATTTGAGTGATAATTGCAGGTAATCAACGACAACTGCGGCAAAATATTGGATAATTTGCTAAAGTTAATTAGCAAAAGAACTATACCAACACATCTTTAATACTTGGCAGTAAATTTATTTTCAAGTTTGTATGGTGGCTATAAATCCTCATTATTGAAGCATGAAAAATAACCCACCACTCTTTTTATCGATCAGAGCATGCTCCATATCGACCAAGCCAAATTATTTTTCCAGTAAAATCAGTTACTGCTGAAAAAATAGTAATAATAAAAAAGAAGAAGGAAGACTTTACAACTTGTTAACCAAAAAAAAAAAAGAAGGAGGAGCAACAAATCAGATTTGAATCAAACCACTCTGTGTAACTGTGCCCATGGCCTAATACCCTCTTTTTTTTTTTTGGTAGAGACCCATGGCCTGATACTTTGCAATAGCTATAACATCAACTTGGCCTTGGCTGCTTCTAGCTGGCAAAAGCAGCTGGTTTCCATCCCACATGCCACCGAAGTACTTCCTAAAATCTTGCCACATCCTTGATTGATGATGCTGTTACAATTAATCTCAAAAAACTTAAAAAGTGGTGGTGGTGGTGGCGACGGCGGTGGTCAATGGTGAGAGCCAGGCAATGATATCATTTTCCGATCTTGACTGATATCTTGCCGGCATTGTTGTTATATCTACCAGATGGATTGCATTAATGTCCATCCTGGGCAAAAGAGTAGATAGCGAAATGGCACCAAAGGGCATCCAAAGACCCGGAACTACGTATTTATGGCCACCAGATAGGCTTGAAGAAAGTTCGAGGGTTGGTTATAGGGCTGAAACAGACCCAAAAGTGGGGGCATTTAAAACATTGAGCTGCCTACAGTGGTAGCCGGATAGCGTCACCGTCGCCATCCCAACTTCCCAAGTGCGGAGGTATCTAATCTCAAGTCTCTGGATCAGAGATCTCCGCGGTGCCCAATTTGGATTCAGGACCAACCTTTTTGCTGTCTTCTTTTGGTGTTTAGCATGATTTATAATATGTGGTTGGTGGGAATAAGATGGGCAGAGTGATGCACTCACTGACTAGTCTGGGAATCTGGACTCTTGGGTTGGTGATGTATGGGATCGAGATCCACCGGATACGTCAAAGAAATGGGTATGTAGTGAAATTGTGCAAATCCAACCAAATTAGACCTCATCCAATTGAAAATATTAAATCTTGTTGAGGTATTTATTAAGTTCATTTCTGACTTATATCAGCACTCTTTGGATTTCTATGATATATCTCCTTGCATTTCCCCATATTTTACAAAAAAAAATTATTGGAAACTAATGAAAAGACATACATGATCTTACCGATATATATATATATAACTTTTATAGTGCTCGTATCTCCTTTTTTTTTTTTTTCAATAAAATATTTTTATGGAGAATAATGAAAAAAATACGGCTATCATATTGATATTTTTATTGTCACCGGGATATGATATGAAATTTTTGACAATAAAAATTATATATGAAAATTGATGTATTGATCCGATGCTGATTCAGCACAATTAAATATGATGATTTTGAGTTCTCTAATTTGTGATTGAATAGAAGGTGTTCAATTCTCAATCATAACCTATACATATGTCGCATGCTGGATCGTGATTGAATAGGCCCAAAACATGTCTTGGTTTGTTCTAATCTACTCTATCACGAGCCATTACATGATATATGATTAAGCTGGCGACTCATAAAGGATCAAAAAAAAAAAAAAAAAATCTCATTCAATTTTTTTTAAATGGTGCCATCGGTTTTTCTAAATTCCATCGTGTCATGACACATGGCAATTGCTCGCGGATCTGGCAGATGCTCCATAACAGTTCTTTCATTCATAATTATGACTAAGATTTATTTATTATTATATTAGATTATCTTTCATAAGTTTTTTCTATTGGTTGGGCGGGCCGGAGGCGGGGAGTGGAGGAGAAAGTGATATCCTTGAAGCTTGAAGGAGACTCTATCCATTTTTCCTTTTCTTTTTCCTGAAAAATGAAACTGCAATAATGGGGGGGGGGGGTGGGGGGGACGGGTCAAAGAAAAAGACAAGTCGGAAATCCTGGTCCCTAACACGGAGCTAAAACTAGTTGAAGCGGTTAAACCATCACTTGCGAGGGGGGGTAACTTGACCTGCGTCCCACGGCAAATGAGCTAAATAGACTGAGGTGATCGCTCGTGAGTCAAGTCCCCTTAACCCACCCCCCTTCTCGTGACTTGAACCCGAGTGGCACGTGAGCTTCGTGGGCCCCATCTTTCAGCCTTATCGACGTGGCATTCCGCACACCCAGTATTGGGATAGGTGCTATCCTTGCCCTGAATTGCTTGCAAGAGCCGCAGGGCAGGTACTTTGCCTCGCCTCACTAATGATGCAGTATTGTCGCCCAACGTGTCGAACACAGATTGGCTTACTAGCTGGATTTTCTCTTCTTTCTCTTTTTTTTTTTAGCCGGATTTTTTGGGGATTTGATTCCATATGAGAGAATAGGAATGTGGAAGAAAAGTTCAAACGATGACTGGTAAAAGTTTCAGGTAAGATAAGTGTCATTCAAGTGAAGGATAATGATGTGATAACAATCTCTATGACAAAACAAACCAATCAGTACCATCCTCTTTTTTTTTTGGTAAAGAGTACCATCCTCTTTGAATAGGGAACGTCAAGTGTGGAGGGAAGGTTTTCTATCTGTTGGAATTTGACAGCAACAATTAATTTCTTGTCACAGAATTGCCTATGCATTTCATCAAAAAAATAATAAAAAAAAAAAATTACTTATGCTTGAGTATCACTAGAATTTAATTGTTACATAAAAAATTTATTTGGATGATAAAATATATTATATTATTAATACAAAATATCTAAAATATAGTGCATATATTTATAAAAAAATTGATAGCTTCTGTATCTTTTTATTAGGAGAAAAATAATCAGGATATATGCAGAACCCAATATCTTATTTTTAACTCGTATGCTTTTCTTTTGAGCGAAACAACTACGAGCCATCTTAATTTTATTAATAGATGATACGAGATTTTTATCCACTTTGTTCAATTAACTTGTATATATTTTTTAAAATTTTATATAATTATATAATAATCAAACTAGTCTTATTTTTTTGTAGTCATCAATTGTTGCATTCAAGCTTATCAGTATCTTGACTGCTGGGATATATTAGAGACAGATATGCTACATGTGCCCTGCTGACTAAAATTATGTTTTGGAGAAAAAAATTTTGCGATGTAATATTTTTCATACAACTTTGATCAATAACAATGTGTTGTGATGTATGTTATATTTTTATAATTTTTTTTATATTTATTATATACACGTTCTACTTTTACATGCATCTATGTACAAACAACTTTTTGGATGTATGCAGGTGTGATAAGTGACACGAACTAATTTTCATCTTGATTTAAATTTTATCTACATTAAAACAGTTATTAATGTGTCCAACATATTCAATCATGATCATTTAATGTTGATTTTATATTTTTAATGTTATTATAATATTATTATGATATTTTTATCATCACATAAAAAATAAAAATTAGAATAAAAATATTTCTCCGACAAAATTTATAAAATAAGTTAGTTATAAAAATAATTGGATTTTTCAAAATTCAATATTTACCTTGAATATATATTTAATTATATAAAAATATTATAAGCTTTTTCAGATTTTACAACCATATTTTTTTTTAACAAGCAAACATGTCATAACAAGATTTAAATCTAAAAATTTTGAAATTTCAAATTTCAAAAAAAAAAAACAAAATTATAATTCGAAATAATCATAAGCTTGCAACCGATCATCTTCTGCATATCCACAGTTCTACATATATAATCAGCAAGATGGGTTATCCACTATTATTCCCACGGCAGAATGATGGGTACAATGCAAAGTTTAGCTGCCAAGGTAATTATTAATCAGCAAGTTG
Organism: Elaeis guineensis; assembly: GCF_000442705.2. Taxonomy (NCBI): domain Eukaryota; kingdom Viridiplantae; phylum Streptophyta; class Magnoliopsida; order Arecales; family Arecaceae; genus Elaeis; species Elaeis guineensis. The sequence goes on along the minus strand of NC_025996.2, from coordinate 12,949,413 downwards.
GAGCTAATATTAATTGTACGTATTTTTCATTTCTTGTGTTAGAAGTCTGACATACGGAACCAGGGTTTCCCCGAGAGAGCACTGCCGCTTTCGGGGTGGTCCTCTTTTAACAAAGAGACCAGTGCTTTTCAGCAGCAGGAGTGAGTACAGCTGCTATAGTGGTCCTGCAAACCTGGTGGCTGGTGTTAACCCCATCTTAATTCACAACAGTGCATAAGGACGGCTTGGAGTACCTGAGGGCCAATCCAGCGGGACCTTTTATCCCATTAGAAGAAGCCAAGGAAATAGCCCATTCTAATACCATGTGTCTGGGTGGATTTGTCATGATCCAGTGTTTAGGAAATGTTGAGAGAGTGATTCTATTTTTATGGTTTGAGTAGGGTCATGAGGGACTACATAATTCATAGCACGACAGGGTAAATATCCAAAGTAAATATATTGAACTCCATCAGCATTTCCTTTTTTTTTAAAAAAAAACACAAAGGGAAAGGATTATGAGGTTCTCCGTACAGTACATTTATGCAAAATTTTCAAGTTTCAAAGAAGTTTTGTACGGTAGAAAATTTGTCAAGTGCGTGATTAATTGTAGTTGAGTTTTTTTTTTCTTTCCTGGTCATCAATAAATTCTCTACATGTAGCTTGTCATGTGCATCACCTCATATGAAATTTAACCTTCGATGAGATATCCTGTCTTTCTTAATCTGTTTAGCGTAAAAATTTCTAGGGTTTGCTTTGAGTTGAGTTGGAAGAGATTATACGACAATGATCTGCTCTGAGCTTTGTTCATAGAACATAATATCCATAAGCAAATGTGAATATTTCTGGATAATATTTATCTATCTCGTTAGGAGAAGGTGTAATTAAGTTGATGGCAACTTCTTGTGAAACAAAGAATCATGCTCGAAATAGTTGGGAGTCGTTTTAGGCTACAGTGAAGGGTTTCAATCTTCTTTGGTGCTGCATTGGTCACACAAAATATTTTCCTTGCGTGTAAGATGGTGGAAGTTTGAAGGATACGGTGGCAATGCCACCTTCTCAATAGGAATTAGGAATTTGAAACCTCTCATTAGCTCATGCATGAGAAGAAGTTAAACCTTTTGGTAGTAAGATTATTAGGAAGAAAGCTGGGCACTACCTACTACTTTGGTCACACATGAGCCAAAGAAATCAGTTGACATTTTATATGGGGTCACTCTTTGGAGTTTAATTTTGGGCTCCTAAAGCATCTACATTATCAATAATTTGAGAAGCCAAGATGAGATTTTTTGAGTTCTGATGCATGACTCCTTCACATACAGCAAGCATATTCTGTGGTCCGAAGCAACCGACAGCAATGCAGTCATAGACCAACAGCCTGCAACCGCACTATAACACTTCATATAACTCTCTCTCTCTCTCTCTCTCTCTCTCTGTCTCTCTCTCTCTCCCTCCCCACCCACCAATAGGCAAGCAGAAAGCAAGAGAGGAAAAGTCTGCAGGAGAGAGCATTTTACTCTTTCCATTGATCCCTTCACCAAAAGGTAGAATGAAGCCTGCTCTCCTTTCTCTCCCCCTATTCTAGCTTGGCCTTTTGGTATATCCGCAGATCCTAGTGGTACCATATATCTCTTCATGCACAGGAGATCTCTTGATGGCTTTTGCATCCTCCACTCTTCCTGTGTACTTTGCTGTACTCCACCATGCATAGAATTCTCTGTCCTTGTTGCTGTTTTAGTCTGTCTTCAGAGAAGTTTCTAGTGCCTTTTCCAGTTGATGCGCTCCTTGTGATCTTCTCGGTTCTCTGAGCTCACAGCTTTGATGTGATTGCTTTGGCGTTTTGCTTGTTTCTTGGTATTTTTGGCAGATCTGGACTTGGTTTTGTTTCCGAGGATTCTGTTTAGATTGTAAATAGCATAAAGAAGGTTCATTTGGGAGTCTGTTTCGATGCTTGGATGGATTTGTGAGGAGGATGGTGGGATGTGTTAGTTCTCGGCAATCTGCTAAGCCCTGAGGAATGATGCGAAACCAGCTATGATTTGCTCTGCTGATGATTTGGTTGCGTGGAAAGATTTTCCTAAAGGCCTCAGGGTTCTTCTTCTCGATGAACACGGGCCCTCGGCGCATGAAACAAAACTGAAACTAGAAGCAATGGACTATATTGGTATGCTTATATGCATGGTTTATTTCTTAAAAAATATGTGTAGTCTGTTTCTCTGCTTTTTCTTCTTTATCTGATCTCATGTGTAGTATTTATGTTGCTCTGTCTTCCACAGTAATTTTTTATTTTGGTGGTTGCAACTTGTAATGTGACATATTTATTAATTTTTCTAAGGCCGATCAGTTTGTTGCATTGAATATGATGGGAGTTATTGTTTCTTAGTTTGCTTCTGATAAAGGAAAGTGATCTTATCATTCTGATCAAGGAAAAAAAAAAAGAAAAGAAAAGAAACAAAGAAACAAAGAAATATTTGCTTATTCATCTCTCGGTGTGAAAACATCTCAATATATGCATGGTAAAGTAAATTTTGAAGTTTGTTTAAATTATTCATAAATTGTTTTCTGGCACATGGAAAGCCTGCAGGGTGATCTATAAACGTAGACTTCGGCCATATTGTCTGAAAATTCTTCTCTTGGATTTTTTTTTTTCCTATTAACACATGTAAATAATCGGAACATGAACCGTCAAGGTTAAATGGAGCATAGATCAAGAAATTTTGATCATGGATGATGGTTGTATTAAGAATCATCAGTTACTTCTGTACAAAGAACAATCCGATGACTAGTTTATATAAATTGATAACCTCTAGGTTAAAATCTGTTTTTGAGATACCAATACTTCTTATACCATGATTAATAATCCTTGTGGGAATTTCAAGTAGAATATTGGATATAGAAATATACAACTTTCATTTAAAAAAATAACTAAAAAAGAAATAAAGAAATGTACAAGTTTCACGAACGATATCTTTTGCAGGTTCTTGTAGTGGTAGGCTCTCCTTTATGTTAATATGAGCAGCACACGACTGTATCTTTTGTTAACTCCATCTAATGTTTATCACAGTATAACATAATTTTTATATGATCTATTACTCAAAAAATTTTACATCATATTAATCCTGATGAGTTGTGCAACAAGGCACTTCATTCAGGAGGAAATTGTTTGTGTTGAATTATTTTATCAAAAACAGGGACCACTAGATTTTTTTTGGTGCAAGTTAGGTCAAAATAACGGCTATTGTATTAGAAATTTTCTTTAATGTGCAAATTTCCCTCCAGACAGGCTTTTTCTCCCTTTCTCTCCAGAAAAAAGGAGGGGGGAAAAAGCTGACATTCTAAGTTTCTGTAGAACGTATTGCGAAAAGTATTTTTGAATAATGTTTTGAATAAAATCTAAAATCTCTAATATGAATTATTGTTTTTTTGAACAACATGTCTAGTACTGCTTAGTGTTGGTTGTCTACTTATATTTAAGATTAACTTTTTTGCTTTTGTTTTTCTTTTTTTCGAGTAATACTGTAATATAACATGGAAAACCATCCAGTTCCAACTTATATTTGGGATTATCTTTTTGGCTTTTTAGGAATCTTTCTTTTGCATTTAAGTCATTTGCTGTGGAACAGCACCTCGGATGTTAAAATTTGATTCATTTTCTTCGATTCCAATTTTTTTTATTGTCTTCCTTCATTCTTTTCTGTTAACACGAGATGTAAATTATGAGCACTGCATTATTAGTATAAATATTTCTTTCCCCTTTCTAGTTTCAAAGCAAAACATCCCCACCTTCCCTTATATAATGAAGAATTAGGGAAGTCAAAGAAATGTGCAATATAATCATAAGAAACGTGTTCTTTTTTTGGTTTATCTATTCATTTTTTTATACTGTCTACAATCCATGCATGTTGAGTTCCTGAAAATTTTTGCGGATTTCCAGTTTCTTTATATTTCAATGAACAAGATGCATTAGAAGCAATCTCTAAGAAGGATGAGAGCTTTCATGTTGCTATTGTAGAGGTAATGACTTCAAAGAATTAAACCATGTTAAATTATTATTCGCTATATTCTCGAAAATTTTTCAATATTTTACAGGTTGCAACTGGCAATTGTGAGGGAAGCTTCAGATTTCTTGAAACGGCTAGGGACCTTCCAACAATTGGTAAGATTAAACTGCAGATAATTCTTAGCTGCTTATCAAATTACTCTTTGCCAGCTCTCGCGGCCCTCCCCCCCCCCCCCCCACTGGTTGGATCTTTGCCCGTATGTTTGAGTAAATTACTTGAGAATAATGTTGGAGTTAAGTTTTGGAGGGGTTGTTTTGTAGGATTTAACAAGGTTCTTATCGAGTTTTTTTTTTTTTTCAGTGGGAAAAAACTGAATCCAATTTATTGACTTATGTATTAATCAATATACATTATCTAGACATCTTTATCATATCAGATAATCTTTAATTATTTTTTTCATTACATATCTGGAGCTCTGCTACTTTTTGGTTTGCTCAGCTTTTGTTTTAATCATTTGTTTGGGTCTGATCAGATGGTTGTCCAGGTAAGTTGCCCGGACAGACAGTTGTCCAACCGTAACTTCCACGACCGATTTAAGTTAGATCTTTAACACTTCTGTATGAGGCATGTCATTTTAATATTCACAATCTCACATTCATAGTCTTGGCTTGCAATTGCAATTTTTGCACCAAGTTATCCTACTTCAGTACATGGCACATAGATAAAGAAGGCAAAATGATGTTTAAGTGCAAATGCTTTAACAAATGAATTTTTTGGTTGCAGTTATTTCAAATGTCCGTTGCATGAGCACCATGATGAAGTGTATAGCAGTAAGCGCTTTGACTTGATGGATGATACAATTATGTTCATAGGGTCATGTGATTTTGTTATCCTATGTCTGTCCACATCTTTCATACATCAATATACATAATTGTGGATGCTTATTATTCTCCCTTTGTTATGCCTGCATGGTTAGACAGGACTTATGAGTATTTTTACATGTTTAATTTATCTATTTCTGTCAATTTCTCAGCTTGGTGCTGCGGAGTTCCTCGAAAAACCACTGTCTGAAGACAAACTCAGAAACATATGGCAGCATGTGGTTCACAAGGTGCCTTTGCATCCAATATAAGACTTAGACATAAACAAGACTATTACAATGAATTGGAAATTTTAAAAAGTTGCTGAGTTCGTGAGCCCTGAACAGGCCTTCAATGCAGGGGGAGATGTACTCTCCAAATCATTGAAGCCGATCAAAGAGACCGTTGTTTCGATGCTTCAACTTCAGACAGAAACAGCAGAACTCAAAATTGAAGCCCAATCTGAAGCAGAAAACACAGAGAAGGAACATGAAAATAGCCATGAGAATACTGTTGCAAATGACAGGTTCCCAGGTCCTTCAACTCCACAGCAGGAACATGGAGGAAGATTGCAAAGTGAGGGAGACTGCCAAGAGAAAACTAACAGCTCAATAGAGAGAGGGTGTACAGAGAATATCAAAGACTCATTAGAAGTGAGAAATTGTAGCAGTTTGGAATCGAAATCTGTTGAACATACCTGCACCGATTCAATTGCTGCAGCCGAAACTGAGGAGATTCTGCCTTCTAGACCTGAAGAGGCTGCAGCTGAGGAGGAGGTGAACTCGGCTGATGGTTCTAAAACTGCTGAATGCAGCGGTGTTAAAGAAGGCTCCCTAGCCTCTTCACGTTTGCATAATGGAGACAATGTAGAATCTACTGCAGATGATCCAAAGAAGAAGTTAGTTGCTAACAGTGATTCACATTCTAATGGTAGCAGAAGCAATAAAAAGAAAATGAAGGTGAGCCGTGATTTGGTACAATGATCGTAGTTCTTTTTAACCAACCATGCCTTTCTTCGACACCAATTAGCTCACATAGGAAGTTTTTTAATTTTTTTCTCCCCCGGATGGAATACTTTTTGGGTTTCAGACATGATTGTGGTGCTGGTTTTGTTGGCATTTCAGGTGGACTGGACTCCAGATCTCCATAGACGATTTGTTCAGGCTGTAGAGCAACTGGGGGTAGACCAAGCCATTCCTTCCAAGATTCTAGAGCTGATGAAAGTAGAAGGCTTGACGAGGCATAATGTAGCTAGCCATTTGCAGGTTAATTAGATAACACCATTTTGTTCTATGTTCCTTCCATTAGGCCAAATAGGATGGACTCCTAACGAACCAATGGAATAATTTTCTAATATGAGATATATTTCATGAGATGATTAATGTTACCCATGAATTTACCAAACTTGGTCTCTGTGTAATGCTAGTGCAATTGAGGGACTTTAGCACAAGATCAATCATCTCAATAATTCTTCAGGCACTTGCAGCAGTAGCTTATGCATCCTTGGCCATTATGATGTATGAGGAACAAAAGGACTTCATCTAGAACTCCAAAAACATCTGGAAACACTAACGAAAAGGACATATAGTTATGACACAAGAATAAGAGCATCACCAGAATAATTAGTTAATTTCTGAATGCACACACAAGTCAAATGTATTTCAGTGATTATGCTCTTCTTTTTTCTTTTCTTTTCTTTGCAAACAGAGACTTTTTAAATCATCATTGCTTGTGTTTATATTTGTTAACATAACATAAGTGGGGCTCCCTACTCTTCCCCTTTGTACTCTCTGCAAAACTAATGGAAGCTACTGCTTTTTATTTTGCAGAAATATCGGAAGCACAGGAGACACATTTTGCCAAAAGAAGATGACAGAAGATGGCAACAATATAGAGATCTCTCACCAATGGGTTACATGCGCAAACCACTTGTGGCCTACCATCCATATCATCCCCATTGTGGAGTTCCCCTTGGTCACGTCTACCCTGCTTGGGCTCATCCAAGTTACCCTACCCCTGCTGTCCAAATGTGGGGCCATCCTGGATTCCCAACGTGGCATCAACCTCCAGAAGGTTGGCCTTGGAAGACCCACCCTGCGGTAATAACTTTTACTACAAAAATTTCCCCAGTTACAAAAAAAAAAAAAAAAAAATGGAAGAAGAAGAAGGAGAAGATATGTCCATTTATTGGCGGATGCAATTAAAACATATTAGTGACGCAAGGGAATACTATGTCAGTAACTTTCTTTGTACAGATTGCCAATGGCTATTCCACTTTGCTAATTTGTAGGCACAAGACGTGTTATATATGTAAAAAACTTTTTTTTTTTTTTTTTCTGTTGGTATAATACTTAATGTCATTTATCACATTCCTTAATAATTGTATATGGCATTGTATTTGACATTGCATGATACCATGATGCAGATTAATGCTGATGCATGGGGCTGCCCTGTTTTGCCACCTTATAGCCATTATACCGTCCCTACGGTGAGTGCATGTTATGCCTAACTTTGCATGCATGAATGCATCTCCTTCAGCAGGTATCTAAAAAAAAAGAATCTTTTTTTTCCAAAAAAAAAAAAAATCTGAATTGCAGAGGTCTCTGATGAGTAACGGTATGAATGCAAATGGAGATGGAAATAGGCAGTTTAAAGATCCGTATGACTTGCAGCAGGTATGGTTTTTTTACCATCTCAAAATCTTGAATCCGTCGTATTTCTTATTCTAATATGTAGATCAATTTCATGCAGTTTAACAATAACTACATAGATCCCCTAGGAAATTGGAAAAGATCTCATTAAAGAATAGTTATATGATTAATTATTATTAGGAAGTAGAAAAAATAAAAAGAAGCAGATATCCCATAAATAGCAGCATTATGGGCTGAATAGCTTGCTGAAATGCAAGTATCTAGCTAAATTGCCTTAGCATCTGATGGGAGGACAGGGCTGTTTCACCATAGTTGGATTTGTGAGGCTGGGAACTCTAGCATCACTTGTTTGATTGATCAATTTCTGGTCTAACATTAGACACAACTACCAAATTGTATACATCTGTTGTTCATTCTTGTCCAGTTCTGATATTGTTATCAAACGATATCGCACATTGGCTAGCATTAGCTATGCAAGAAATAACATGTTATCTTAACAAAAAAAAAAGGAAATAACATGTTAAGATAAATAATTTTAAATTTGATGAACTCAGTAGAAGAAGCTGTTGGGATCCATTATTTCTTTGCAAATTAAGGAAATAATTCAGCATTCAGCTAACTCTTTTAACTTTACTGATGTCGAGCTACCATGCTGCTCGATCTACCCTGATATGGTATGCATCCAAAAAGAGCAATAGAGAAGTGCCATGATGGTTGACTCACTTTCAATTGGGAGATGTCCGAGTTATTTGTGAGTTTGCTATACTTGTTGAGTCTGCTTCATTAGTCTCCATTTCAATCAACAAAAAGGGGTCCATTGCACTAGTGGATACTCTATGGATCACTGTAGCCTGTCTTCCTCAGCTGGGGCAACACATAGCTCAAGCACTCTTCCATGGTTAGTCTAATGCATTATCCAGTACCAAGGAAAATAGCTCAACTCTTCCCACCACCAGTCCACCGGTGGGCTGGTATACGGAGCCCGCTTGTTACTCGTGGGATCGACCTCACCCCCAACTGCCATCAAAGGCTGGTAGTGCAAGTAGGGACTGGAGCGGTGCTTGTACCTTGTCGTAATTATTCTATCTTACTATTTAAGTCTTCTCTTCACTAAGCTCCTGGTGGGCCCCAACCTTTCTTCATATTTAAAAAATAATAATAATAAAAGTTTAGCTTTTCTTTTGTTGAGGCAATAAATGTGGCCCAAACACGTAAGAGTCGTAAATGGCATCATGGTACTGTCAGCACTTTTGGGATCAAAGATTTTCCTCGTGACCAATTTAATGAGGTCCTCTTTATGTCTTTTTCATGTCAATTGGAGTACCCAATTCACATGGTTGGGTCCCATCAAAAAAAAAAAAAAAAAATCACATAATTGGGTTAAGGACCACAGAAATGTGACCTTGTGCAGAGTTGGAAGGATACGATAACTTCTACTTGCTTAGCTTCAGCTTTTCCTTGGATGGATCGAAAGTATGTATGCATACATGCATATGTGTATGTATGCATGTTACTCTCTGATCAGTTCCCATTGAAAAGCATGCATGGTTCAAAAATGTTAGGTAACGTAAAAGAAGGGGTAAAAGAATAGTTTGTGACGCAGGCGGAGGAGATGATCGACGCGGTGGTGAAGGAGGCGATGAGCAAGCCGTGGCTTCCCCTCCCTCTCGGCCTCAAACCACCCTCCACCGACAGCGTCCTCGCCGAGCTCCATCGCCGAGGCCTCCGCATCGTCCCGCCGGCTATCCACCCTCCTCTCCGGTGATTGGTGTGCCCACGCCAGCTTCTTTGTGCGGTTCAGACTCGTGCGACGTGGCTCGTGCTTCGATCTCACTGGACTTCGTGGCTGTAAATGAAAGTTGGTGAGGGACCGCCAGCAGGCCCTTTCAGTGGTGTACCACTTCGGGCTTGGCTTTTGTCCCTTCTTCTTTTATGTTTTTCTGTGATTAAAGTACTTATCCGAGAATAATGCAGTTCGGTCGGCTGCTTGTCGGAAATTTGGACCAAGTCAATGCAATTGATTTCCAAGGCCTTTCATCCTTCCACAATAAAAGGAGGAGGGAGGAGGGCAGTGCATCGTACCTTGATCCTCTCTCCCGATGCATTATTTGCATGGAGAGTAATTTTTTATGCATCACGTTTGGCGAAGCAAAAATATATTATATTTTATTAAATTATTTTATATAATATAATTATTAAAAATAAATTTTTAAAATAATTCATTTTTTTTCTCAAATTTTTTTTAGCCAATTATCTTTTTTTTATTCAATGTTATAATATTACAGAAAATATTATGATATTTATTATTTTTTTATGAGATGTAACAGGATATCATAATATTATTATTACATCTTATTAATTTTTATGATATTTTGATAATTATTTATAAAATATAATATAATATTATAATATTATTATGATATTCTGTTAATTTTTACATCTTGACAATTATTTATAGGATGCAATGAAAGTTATAGGAGCAAAATAAAATAAAAGATGAAAAAAATATTTTGATACAAAAATTAAATTGCATTTAATATCTACCTCCTTTGATGAAGTAGTGCATTTTTTCTCCATCGAAACTGGTGATAAAGAATTTCTCTTTGCCAGGAGAGCTCATTTCATATGTTATCATTTTCTTTTTGAGATTTAAATCAGCCCATTTCAAAGCTATTAATGGTATTTATGAATATGGATCTAGTGATCTTGCTAGTTGTATTAGTCTAATCTATAATTCTAATAAAATTTTTGATCTAATCATTCAAACAAATCCTAAAAATGATTTTTATTGATAATAATAAAAAATATTTAAAAAAAAAATCTGATGAGCAAGTTGACCATCAACCGATACAATACCTTATTCTGAATGTCCCTCTACCTTGGTTATCATAAAAATTGGTATCTAAGTGAAGGCAATAATATAAAAATCTTGATCCATATTCAACTTGGCCAGCATATTGAGTCAAGATCTCCTACACATGCCACTAATGTTATTTTGGATCATCTAATTGACCCTAATCATTCAATCTTCGATGATTTATCTGGCCTATCAAATCTAATATTTAATATTTATAATTTTTTTGATTAATTTTAAAATATTTTAAAATTTTAAATAAAAAATTATTCAAAAAATTCTTATCTAAAATCATGACTCAATAAAACATAAACTATTCAACATCCGGCTGTCAAAGCTTTGACCCCACACTTAATCCTAACTAAGAAACTCTCCATCCAAATTTGATCCAAATAGGTTTAAATCAAATCTCTCTCTCTCTCCCTCCCTCGTTTGGATCGCATCAATTTTTGCCACCCTTACAAGAAAGTGGTAGCCAACTGCATAGTAAAATTAACCAAACAGAGATAAGGAGAAGACAAATAGGCCTACTGAGAAGGTAACTCATAATTATGATACAAGCACAGAACAACATAAGATACAAAAGGCAACGAACCTATGCATGTGGCAGGACAGTTGTACGTAGTTTAGGGAAACCCATGAAAAAGCCATGCAAATAGGACATCGCCGGGCGGCACAGAAGACCATAAAATGATCTTCCCAAATCCCAGGTGATCTTTTGTTTGTTTCATTATAAAAGCATACACTGATGGTTTTTGTTATGGTGTTCTAATGCAATTACATTTTTAGGAGCGATTTTGTCGCAAGCCAAAACTCCCTAAAAAAGCGACGGTATCGTGACTTCTGCTACCAGGAAAAATCCCAAATGGCACGCGTCCAAGATGATTCGGATAATAGATTCCACAACACTAATGATCCTCCTCTCTCTCTCTCTCTCTCTCTCTCTCACTCTCTAAACGCCTCGTATTTTCTCATGTTAGCCCTGCAAAGGAAGTCTAGTGGAGAAGAGGTGCGAGCATCCAAGTAGCTCCTTACTTTTGCTTAGAGAAGACCAAACCAGTTCTTGGTCTGATGGTCTGAAACCATTATAGTTAGAGGTTATTTGGTGGGCCTTCATATCCTGACCCTAAGTTGATTTAGGATCTGTTTGGATGACCGTATGTATTATGACGGGATTAATAATTCAGTAGACGAGAAAGGAAGATATTGAGAGAAACCACATCACCATCAGGTTCAGGTTGTATCTTTCGTGGATTACTCTCTCTATCTCTTTTTTCTGACATTAATTATTGGATTGCATCTTGCATAGATTTCAAAACATTCTAATCTTTTTTTTCTTTTCCGTCCAGTTGTTTGCACAGAATTGAAGCAGATATTGCACAATGGATTAGGGTTGTATCTTTCTCACGAAAGAAGAATTCAGCTCGCATGAATCTATCATTGGATTGCACAATGATCTCTTGAAGATCTATACAAATAGATGAATAAAATAGTTCGGAGGTGTTTAAAATCTGTACAAAAATATTTAGGGCTCAGTCCAAAATTCGATATCATGTAACAACATGCAAGTGCATTGATTGTTCTAGATTGCTTGATACTATTCATTAAATCATACCGATCTATATTTTACACTAATCTTTAGTTGTAGTATAAATAAAAAATAATTATGAATCATCAGATGAGAGCCGCTTCTCCTTTAAGTGGTTGAGGCTAGGATGGCCCTTGCAAATTATAAATTGATGATCCAGTAAATAGTGTTGTCGCTTATTGACAGCATGAAGGACTGCTATCATCTTCTTTTCATAGATAGAGAGCCCAAAATATTTTTCAGATAAAGCCTTGCTAGTGGAAGCAAAAGGATGACTGTCTTGCATAAGAACTGCACCCTAAATAATATTCAAATTTGGATCAAAAAAAAATTCTTGATTTGAGCGTACCCATCCACAGCCCGAGGGTTGTAGAAATATCTAGTTGCTAAATATTTTTGTGAGGTATGTAAAGAAATTAAATTAAATTCCAACAAAGAATTTTCAAGATTTTAACAGAAACAGAACAAAACGGTCAAAGATCGTGCTCTCAATATAATTGAAATCTATTGGACAAGCCATACCATCAGAATAATAAGGAAAATAATACATCTTACAGACACATCTGAGAACAAGAATCCGACAGTTACGTCAAGGGAAACCTTTCTTTCGCGGGAAAGATATTACCGGAACCCAACCATATCACGATGATTAGAGGCTCTCCTATGGCCCAGAGTCCCTAAAATGTGGGCTTTATCGGTAAACAGCCATCTTTGTTCCCTTCTAACATCAAAATTCTGATGTGGGCTTCATCCAATGGATAGTATGTGCTGCCGTCTTTAGGTCTCATTCTAACCCATTTATTTGGAGTATGAAAATTGTCTAGTCAACATTATTAACTATATCGAGCATCTGCAATTTGATCCAGGTCTAAAGTTCAAAATGTAGCTGCAAACTGCTTTGGGCTTCACAGGGAAATAAATAAAATTATCCTGACTAAAGATGGAATTCACTTTTCAAAGTATAAGTTTTAATTGTTTTGGACTGCCGTCAAGTTGGTTTTGGTTAGGTAGGCTGCGTTGAGCTAAAAATCTGTGGTTTGCCAAATTTCTGAATTATTGAATCACAATACCCAAACCCGACGTAAAATCCATATAAGCAGTGGCATTAAAGTAGTTATGACTTTGTGTCTTGCTGGAACACAACATGCATTGAATCAAGATCGATCAATTCAGGTCAACTTAGGTTACAATGTACTCTATAAAAGAACATAGTAAGTTATTTTGAGCAGTTTAGAATTTGACTTCTAAAATGTGCTATATATAAAATTTGCTTTATACGTTGTAGAAAGTGCAGACCATTTCTTGGATTATGTTCAATTGGAAAAATAATAGTCGGATTCAAATTTAGTTACCCCGTGAGAAAGGTGCATTAGAATTGGTTCACACTCATTGCCTACACCTTCAAATTGAGCTTGTCTTGGCTGCATGTCGACAAAGTGCCTTGATATAGTATATTTGACAAATATGCATGTGCATGATAAATTGCTGATAGATATGATTATATTTGTTATTATCCCATGGAATATTGTATTCTTTTACCAAAAAAGGAATCCACATAATTAAAGTTTTCACTCTTATATGAAGTCAATTCTCGACATAATGGAATGTTTTTGAGAATGATGGTGAGGATAGGAACGGAAGGCGAAGAAAACAGTTCAATGAAAAAAGTTAAAAAAAAAATGAAGAGAGAGAAAAAAAATAATAAAAATAAGAAATAAAGAATGACAAACAGATGTGATGAACAGAGTGAGAAATTTCTATGTTATTTGTATGTACAAGGAACTCATACAATATCACCTCTCACCTTGCATTACACTTTAAAATCTTGTTTATCATGACCAATATGCCTGGTTATTTCTATTTAATAGCCTTATTTTGATTTTTTTTTTTTTTTTTGCCCCTTGAATTTTATTGTCACCCGAGCAGAGCATAAGGAAGATCAAGACAAAAAGGAGAAATCATCATGTTTTATTTAACTTAATTGTATGTTTCTTTTAAATAACATGTATATCCGATAAGTATTCAATAAATTAAATAGCCTCTCATGGATAAGGAACTAATTTTTTTTAAAAAAAAAAAAATACATAGAGAACTAAATTACAAAAAAATTTAAGCCATGGCATGTAGCTAAAATGATAAGTCAAACTTATGACTTCATCCACATCATAAAAGGGATTGCATTGAAGCCAAACTTCCTCTTGACGTAAGAAAATCTGTGTACGTGGGAAGTGGCCACCATGGGATGATTGAGTTTGCCGGATTTTGCGACTTCGACAAGAATAAAACTGTGGCAGATGCGAATCCACGTGGAAGCCTTTGAAAATTCGTGTTCAATGCCAAAGAGACAAAGGTTGCTATTAATTTCACAAACAGACTATTATTTCATGACTATAAATGATTCTGAAAAATCTAACATTTCAATTTATATTTATGCATAAAATTTGCGGTTAGATAATTACTCTCCGATGCCAACGTGGGTGCATATTTTTAACAGCTGATTGTTTTGACTTCGGAGAAATCTGACATGCCGAGCTTGGTGATGCAATGAGGTAAAAAGTACAGAACATTGGTCTGCCGTACGTTCTCGATTGGTGATCAACCACCAAACTAAATGGCCCTACAATCTTACTGTTGATTACTTAAGTACTGCATTGCATTAATTAGGATGCATCAGCCAGCATTTTTTTTTTTGTGTGTGTTTTTTTTGGTTTCTAATACGTCATTTTATGAATAACATTCATGATAGGCCCTGTCATGACATCACTCGGGTTGTCATGCTGATGAAGAAACATGCAACTGGTGAAGGGTCCCACACTGATTCCATCCATGGGTATGGCCAGCAGCACCTTCCAGCGTAGTTGCCAAACGTGACTCCCAAAGGTCTCGAGTCAAGTCAATTTTGTCCTTCTCATCCTACCTGGCTACATAACCCGTTGTCCTTCATTCCACTTTTGTTTACGATAATGTAGTGATATTAAATTCTTTCTTATTATTTCATTCTATGCAATTTTAAATCCATCTCTACCTGTTTTTTTTTTTTAATAGGTATATCAAATCATTTTTTTTTTGTATCAATATATCTCTCAGCTTATCTAATACAAGTACAAATATCTAGATAATTATCCTCAACTTATTGATGTTATCTTTATAATTTTATAAAATAATTTTATTTTTTATTTATTTTTTTTTATTACCATACATCTATTTCAATATTTTTATTTCAATGACAATCATTTTGTGCATTTATTATTTTCTAGCTATCCAATATTTTATACTATAAGTATAGCTGCTCATATAACTGCTAAAACACAATACTATAAAGCTCACATACGTTAAATTCATCTTTTTAATAAAAAATGCTTGGTTGGCTGGTGCAACTACTATTTTTTTTTTTAATAATTATGTAGGCTAATCCTTATAATTTTCTACCCTTCTTATTTTATCCAAGGAATCGACTCCAATCAATTTGAACCTTTGTCCTTTGTTTGACTAGCAGAGATGATATCATTTGAGCAAGTAATTGGTGGTTTTTCAACATCAAGCATCTTTCCTCTAGATACTTTTGGCCTTCTAAATCCCAATGAAGATAGAAATTGATCCTAGATCATTTGATATAATCATCGAATGCTTTCTAGGTTGATTAATTAGCACCTTCAATAATTTATGTAAAAGCTTGGACCACCACCATGAAGTTTGTTTCTAGCCAGCACCTACTTTTGGGCTTAAAGATAGGGAGCCTATAGCATTATTCTCTTTGTATATGGAGTAGGAGTTCCATCAAATTTGGTATAGAATATTTCTTCATCTAGGGCTAGCTGTGACATCAATTGAGGAATGCTTACAATACTATCATCTCTTTCCAAGAGCATAGAGTGGCCCAACCAATTCCAATCTTGTTGCCTGTTGTCCCCCACTACCATCAAGCATGCAACCCAAATCATGATCCCTTCCACCTTTTACTTTATATGGCGGGTCTCCATCCATGCCATGCTGTAGCATATGATAAGCAATTTGCTTGCTCTTTGGCAGGTGGTGTTCTGGATCCATGCGTCAGTGAGAATCTTGAGATGCATCGTTTGGGTAGCTACTTTAATTTATTGGTCATTTAATTTAAGGCAATTTTCTTTTCTCAATATGGGGAGGAAAGCCTCATCCAGTAAGAGAAAGGGATGAACATTTTTATTCGCAAGTCCATGATTTTTACTTGGGACATTTTCAGTGGGATCAAAATCCCGATGGATAAAATCATTCAAGACCCAAACCTCATGAAAATTTTGGAAAGTTTGATGCAACATGTCATTAAATTAAAGCTTTGGCAAGTATGCACATAAAACTTATTTATAACTAGCTCAAAGCCTTCCAATCCTTGGAGCATTTGCAATTGACAAGAACTAAAAGGCTAGACCATCTATTCTAACTTTTTGGATCTAACTTTATTTTTGTTAATACGTCTTAGGGAAGAGTGATGTTTTTGTCTTTCACTTGGCTACTAGAGGAATAGAGCAATACTATGGTGACTCAAAAACGTCACTCTAGCAAGTCCCTCAGCTGTCTTGGACCATTCACTTTGCTTCATCATGTGGCACAATTTACTAAGGTTTGAAGGATTAAAGGGATATATGTTATGTACTAAACGAATCTTTTCTCAGATAGGCACATGCTAAAAAAACATACTTGATGGTTGCTTCCAGTCAATTAAACTATAAATCTCATTAAACTACTTTCAAAAACAGGTCCCATTAAACATCATGCAACAGCTGGCTGTGAAAAAAGAAAACCATCTACTTTGAGAACCATCGAAATGATGGCCATGTGATGACTAGATGGATAAGTAGGTAATCAGCCATAAATATGACAAGCTGCCATTAATCATGGAAAAAATGCGGAACTGTCTAAAGGATTTCGACAAGCCAAACGTGATACCACAGCGCATATGCATCCAACTAGAGCATGAAAAGCATATACCACCAATATCGAATCCATCATGCAGTCAATCAAAGCAAAAAAAGTAGCCTTCAAATAAAATAACAACAAAGAAAGAAACAAAGACTGAAAGGAACAGGCATAGCAATTATACAAACAGATTTGGCATTCAGTCACTTGGTACCCATGACTCATCCAACTAGTAAGCACTTTCTGTCCTCATGTATATTTTTTCTAGTGATTGTTTGACACGAGGACTGGCTTTTAGAGAAAGCAGAGCAGCAAAAAATGATCTAAGGACTTGATTTTCAGTTCAATTTCTACAAGTTGACTGTAGAAAATTCAGCAAAGCAGTCTAAGATCATCACTACGATATTACTGTTACTACCATCAAACACGAACAAAAATATGGAAGATTACAAGCTATATATTAACTCCTGCTTCATTGTCTAATTTTGCCTTTCAGTTTGAGACCATCCAACAAAACAACCTCTAACAACCAAATAAAAGAACTAGACCGAAGAGATAAGGGGCACTTTACAGAGTAACAAAAGAATAAGTTCTCCTCATATTGTGCAGGTTTTTCCTTGACACATTTTTGCCTCTCCACCCAATCCAATCACCTTTTTTTTTTTTTTTTTTTTTTTTAGCAATTTGTAATCTCTTACACCAGATCAATCCATGGCTGCAAATCCTGATGGCTGCTCATAGGGACTGCAAATATTGTGGTCACCACATAGCCTTTCGTGAGCTCCAAGGTGGCACCCCAAGCTCGGAATGATCAACCTGTTACGCACTTCAGAAAGCGACCATCTCCCTTTTTTCTTTCTTGGCAAGTAAAGCGACCATCTCTTTGGCCAAACTTTGACTCCATGTGCGTGGAGGAAAGTACGGGAATATGGCTTCTGGTTTCACCTCACCTGCCTCCGTGTTTCTCAGCTCCTTCCAAGAATCAAAATTTGGTGGTAATAATAATAATAATTAAACAAATGTATTAGTGTTTGTTTGCACGACTCACTAGTTTGCAGTGCTGCGTAGCCTGCGTATGGAACACACCGACAGGAAAATTTTTAATGAAGAACAGACCATCTCCCTTTAGATCTTAGATTGAAATCTAAAATCTAATTAATATTATCTCTATCGCCTACTCCATCAACAAATACAGTGACAGGCATAATGTCGGATCTTGGTCGGCAAGTTAACCCTCGGTCCATGAAAACTCGATATGGATGAACCATGCGAACAAGATGGCTATGGTTGATATGATAGGGTTTGTATCATTTGCTCGAAAAAAGAATTCAACTTCCTTCACATGAATCCACTACTGGATCACTTTGAGATCCACACTGATGGTGCTTTGAGGGCTGTGCATTGGGTGATCCAATGGTGGATTCGGGCAAAGGAAGATAAGTCCTTCTTCCGCACCAAAGATACAACCCTTAACCTTGATTAAAATGGGTCGTGTAATCCAACTTCCAAGTCAGGTTTCATCAGGTTCAATCCTTCATCTCCTCCTTTTTCTTTTAGGTCCATGGTTCTTGCTACAGTATTGAAAAGGTTTTTGACCTATTTCGGTCCGATTTATCGTTGATACCTTTTTTGATGGTTTTGATTTATCCATCGGCAATCGGTTGCAGCTGGTAGCGGGCGATCGAACAAATATGTGGAACATCAGGGGCGTTTGGGAATAAAGTTAGCGACTCCTTCTGTGGTTACGCCGACCGTCAAGGGCGTTTCGAAATATGTTGCCGCCGATCCAGGGATGGTCGCGGTGGAGGAGGGGAGGAGGCGATTGAGGGTGGTGCACGATGAGTGGAGCGAGGCCGATGGAACTTGTGATGATTGATGGCGAGAAGAAGGGGAAGGAAGGAGCCTCGGTCTTGGACAAAGGGAGAAGAGCTCAGCTCCACTCCACTGCCCCATCGCTTACCTTCTCCTTCCTCCTCGTCTAGTTCCTCTTCACCGTCCACTGTAGTGAGCTCAGCGCCGACTTCGGCCCATTCCTCTCCGCACCTCCGCCGCCGCCCCCGCCCTCTCCATCCGTCGCACTCGAACATTAGCGGCGGCCCCATCCCCGCTGAAACCCAAAACCCTCCATCATCTCCACCAAGAAACACTGAATTACCTCAAGAATCCAGATTTGCACCAAAATAAGTCCAAATCCGTATTTAGTGTATAGCACACGGTGGAAGAGTCTTTGGGGAGAAGACTGGGGCAAGACAGGAGAAGACGAAAAAATAATAAAAATAAATAATTTTCTTTCCAAATAAAATAATAAAAAAAGAGAAGTTGATGACTAACTTGAAAAATAATACAATAAGGAAACCCGTTCATAACCTGCGGGACCATAAGCTAAAATACTTTAATTTGTTGGACGACCAAGATATCTTTTAACATTTTATAACATAATGTACCATAATGTACATACCTTAATAAAAAGGGTGGTTTAGCCTCCCGGTTCATCAAAAAACAATTTATAACATAATATAAGAGTGTATCATAGCAAAATCCTTCAGTTCACAATCATACTACAACAAAAGATCTACGCCTTCAGCTCAAATCTGATCCCTTTCAAAGTTTAGATCAGATCAGCATGAGTTAGTTTTGGTCTACTTTTGATTTTCTAGCCCTGTTCGGAACTTAAAATAGAAGGCCAAGAAAGCTCTCTCTTTCTCTCTCTGTTTTTTTTTTTTTGGGGTTAGAGGGGGGGGGTGTTGGGGCGGGGTGCAGAATGCCCTCTTTCTCTATTTTGGACACCACACGGCATGCAAGCACCTCTCGGAGGCGGGCGAAAGTCGGCCCCCTTTGTCTCTATTCGTAAACGCCAATACCACTACCAGACAAAATCCACCCATTAAATTATTATATCGGCTGCTCGGAACCTAAAGCCTTCATGGCTCGCCTGGTGTCCCAAAGCACCAAAGCCATGAAACGGCCATGCACTAATATATTGCCTCGCCTCTGATTTCTCTCTCCCTCCCTCTCTCTCTCGCTCTGACTCTCTCTCTCTTTCTCTGCGTCCTCTTGTTCTATAAGGTGGGAGAGTTTTATCATCGATCGGGATGAAAGGATTCATAGGTTTCTGCATCTGATCATCCATCGTTGCACCCACGCCACCATTTCAGTGGCGGATATAAAGAGCTCATTTCTCAGGCTTGTCGAAAAGACCCTACACAGTGGTTCGAGGAAACCGAAGAGAATGTTTTTGAAGATATGTTGAATATATCAAGTAAGATCTTGTTCAAATGATTTGTTGTGGTTTGCATAGGCATCAGATGATCTTTCTTCTGGATCCATGTATTATAAAAGAGAAATAACATAAACACGAAGGGAAGGGGAAAATATGAATTTATACAAATCGCTTAACCCTGCCAGGTGTTTGTTTCGAAGACTTTATAGTATGATGTTTATAATATTACGAAATATTTTATCATTCAATATTGTGTTTAAGAGTGGAAATAGTTCTTTCCTAGTTGGTTTTCTTATGTCCTTTGTTGGAGGAAAAAATCGGGATTCATGTGATATTAAGAACCAATTTTGGAAAATGTTCTCAAACAAGGATGGAGATATACGGTGCTATACACTATAATGAATATATAGAAATGATTTTCAAGTTTATCTTGTGTAGATTTGAAGAAGAAACTGCATATAAATTGCAACTGCGCATTGTTGATCGTGTATTGTTCTGTATAAGTTTTCATTCCAGGTTTTCCAACAGTGGTTCAAAGTGTTGATAAGGGAAGCATCATGTTGCAAGGGTTGTAGCTATGTAGGAACTTTACCTTTAAACTTTAGTTAAGTATGTAAAAGTTCTTTTACAGAGGCTGGAAAGGAAAATTACATGCAGGGGGCATTTTTTGCTCTTATTTTGTTTAAAAGTCCTACAAAACTAATGAATATTGTGATCTATGTGAAAAAATGTGAATGTTCCGATCTCTATAAAGCTTAAGCTTGAACTGGGCATAGATATGGTAAGTTCAACGGTGCGATTGTTAAATGCCTTGGGATTTAATTTTTCTTAATTAGTCTACCGATGAAGTAGGAAGAAAAGCAGAAACGGTGATCTAATAAGATAAGATGACATAATTTACCGGTTGAGGAAAAAAATGTATATTATTAACAAATAAGTGATGTAGATACCTGTGTTATAGTGGATGCCGTCAAAGCTCCGAATCTCTGCATCTCAATTGTATGACCGTTGGAAAAGCAGAACTTGATACTGCCTGGTTGAAATGTTCACTGGGCTTCAGAAAATAAATATCACATCTACCAGTAGGTCACTTGTGGCTGAACTATACTATTTTTGCTATGTGTTCTAACCAGCATTTTATTTGGACATGTTCTTTCAAGGTAAACGAGAAAAAAATCTCCAGCACTAAAAGTGATCTATTTGTCGTGCTATTTTTGAATTTTCTTGTTAGGTTCTTTTCTTTGTTGTCTTTGTGGGATGTATTATTTCTTTAAAAAAACTATTTAGGATGTAAAAATTAATGATGATATCATGTTGAAGTTTGGTGCTAAGAAATCTTGATCTGAACACTCCATTCTCTGTCTCAAACTAGATTAATTTTCATTCTGAAGCATCTTGTGAAGCCAGGTTGGCATAAAAGAATTATTTATGGATGATTCACTTTATTAGAATAACTAAAACAGTTATTTCTGTGAGAGTCAGAAAAAAGGAGACTAGAAAGTTGGGAAAACTTGATTGAAGTAGTGAGAAGAGTTTTATCAGCCTTCCACAATCAATGGAGGAAGTAACATTTCAAAGGCATGATTCAAGGTTTCAGACAGGAGATAGATGGTCAAAGCTTGCTACTTATCATAAATGATCAATCTATAAAAATCTGTCTGAGATTTCTCATGGAGCCAGAGAACAATCAAAATTATGCTGTTGGTGTTGCGCTAAGATCATTTCCATGGAGTCCAAATTGTTTGAATGTTGAGGAGCATAAGAGATTAGAATTTCTATCTTTCAGAAGGTTTAGAAAATATTTGACAAGAAGAATAAATAACATGATAAGTTGCACTTTACAGCACCCATATCATCCTACTGTTACTTTGTTAAAAGATCTATGAAGCTTTACTAGATTCTGCATGACTTAAGATGCAGAAAAGATTGAAATGCTAGTCCATGCCAACTGTGACATGCCATGCCAGGTTAGTCCTGGCACTGGGGACGCATATGTTCTGCAATACCCTGCATATCACAGTTCATAGCATGTTGATATGTCTCAATGGTGAGCCACCTCCCTCCATCCCCCCACCCACCTCTTCTATTTGGCACGGCATGCTGTGCGAAGTCCTAGCCATGGGCTAGCATGCCCCCCCAGCATCAGTACTTAAATTGTTGGATGAAAGGTAAGTGCCACTATCATGTTTGGAGAAAACTAGAGATGAAGAATTTTGCTCATTGAAGTTAATGCAAGGAACTACCTAAAATAGACCCTACTGAACTGTTGAGGTAATTTTTTGGTTGTTTTAGAGGACTCAAAGGATTTACAGGTGGTCACAATGGATCCAAGATAAACCAATGACCGTAGGAACTGAACTCTTAATCTTCCATCAGAATGGGTACAGACTTACCATCATGCATTTCCCCATTGAAGATGTTGAATCATGACTTCCTCAATAAACTCAATAAAAAGACCATGCTAGGTGTAAAGCAGGCCAAGACCTTTTTAATTGTTTGTAATCAAGAAAGAATACTACTTTGCAGATACACAAACGCCTAATTCTTAGATGCCAGTGGTGGGAACAACTTCTACAGAATATATATCATGGATTGGTTATCTGTAGGTGTATATGGATCATTGAAATCCAAGGGAAATAAAAAGGAAGATGATTTTATCAGTAAAAGATAATGAAGAAAAATATTATGATTGGCATAATGCTGTCTTTCTTCATAATTTACTACAATCAAAATATCCTGTTGGGATTCACTCCCACTCGAACTGTTATCTGCAACTTACACCAACAGAAGTATTTGAACAACTTGTGAAGCATTTTCATATCCTATGCTATCAGAATGGTTGCTCGCTACTCGTAGGCTGCAATTACTGTTGATCTTGATTTCTGAGTTATATACATGGTATAATGTAATGTTCTTGCAGATTTTCATTTGCTTCGGCATTGGAAAGGATGGCCACAGATAAGCTCATCTTGTTTTGGAAGGGTCTATTCATGTTTCTCCATCTCTTCTTTATCAGCAGCTTCTCCTTCCAGCTTCTACTAAATAAAATCTACAAATCATACAGAAGGAAATACAGGACCAACGAGGAAGGGATACAAAATTGCGCTGCTGCAAAACATACACTTGATGACATAAACTTGGGTATCTCATACCAAGCCAGCAAAGTGTGTTGCTCTTTAATATTAGCCAGCCACTTGGTGTCATTTTTTTCATTGCTGCTAAAAGGAAATGAGAGGTATTGCAAGTTCATATTCTCAGTTTCAGCAGAAATAACACAGTTGATATCATGGATAGTTTTGTTGGTGACCATTTATAGTTTCCGGCAGACAAGATCAGTAAAACTTCCATTGATTATAAGAGCATGGTTGACATGCAGCTTCATCCTGTCAGCAATCTGCATAGCTTTTGATATACACTCATCGTTTTACACAATGCATTTCTAGGGTTGGAAGAATGTATAGATCTATTAAATCTTCTTTTCTGCGCATATCTGTTTGCCATTTCAGTCAGAGGAGCAACAGGGATCACTTTTGACTATAGTAACATCAGAGAACCACTACTGCACACACCAACAGAAAAGCATGGGGAGACTAAGAGGCAATCACCATATGGGAACGCAAGCCTTCCACAACTTGTCACTTTCTCTTGGCTTAACCCCCTTTTTGCTACAGGAGTCAAGAAGCCTCTGGATCAGGATGAAATACCTGATGTCGATATAAAAGACTCTGCTGAGTTCCTTTCACACTCATTTGACAGCTACTTGACTAGTGTAAAAGAAAAGCATGGCTTGCAGTCTTCATCTGTTTACAGAGCAATACTCCTGTTTATCAGGAAAAAAGCTGCAATCAATGCAAGCTTTGCAGTTGTTGCTGCAAGTGCCTCTTACGTAGGACCTTCATTGATTAATTCCCTTGTTAGTTTCCTAGGTGGAAAGAGGGAGAATGGATTGAAAAGTGGATACATACTCGCACTTGCATTCCTAAGTGCCAAAATTGTGGAGACAGTGGCTCAGAGGCAGTGGATTTTTGGAGCTCGACAGCTTGGAATGCGCGTAAGAGCAGCATTAATATCTCACATATACCAAAAGGGCCTTCGTTTATCATGCCAGGCTCGGCAGAACCATACCAGTGGAGAAATAATCAACTATATGAGTGTCGATATTCAAAGAATTACAGATCTTATGTGGTATGCAAACATAATATGGATGCTACCCATACAGGTTTCTCTTGCAATCTATGTTCTTCACAACAGTCTGGGCCTTGGAGCTTTTGCTGGATTAGCAGCAACAGTCATGCTAATGGCATGCAACATTCCTCTCACTAGAACACAGAAACGTTTCCAGTCCAAGATTATGGAAGCAAAAGATGATCGAATGAAAGCGACCTCAGAAGTTCTCCGAAACATGAAGATTTTGAAACTTCAAGCTTGGGATGTCCAGTACCTTCACAAATTAGAAGCTTTGCGAAACATTGAGTATAAGTGGTTGTGGAAGTCTCTAAGACTGCTAGCAATGACAGCATTTATATTCTGGGGAGCACCCGCATTTATATCGGGAGTAACATTTGGATCATGTATACTCATGGGAATACCTCTAACAGCAGGGAGAGTTTTATCTGCATTGGCAACTTTTAGGATGCTCCAAGAACCCATATTCAGTCTTCCAGATTTGCTTTCAGTACTTGCACAGGGAAAAGTTTCGGCTGACAGGATAGCCTCATACCTCCAAGAAGATGAAATAAAATCTGATGCAGTTGAGCTGATACCTAGAAATGAAGCAGAATTTGACATTGAAATTGATCATGGGATGTTCAGTTGGGACCTAGAATCCAAATTTCTAACGCTTGAAGAAATAGAATTGAAGGTGAGCAGGGGCATGAAAGTGGCCATTTGTGGGACCGTTGGCTCAGGAAAGTCTAGCTTACTCTCATGCATATTAGGAGAAATACC
The DNA here is from genome assembly GCF_000442705.2 of Elaeis guineensis. Taxonomy (NCBI): domain Eukaryota; kingdom Viridiplantae; phylum Streptophyta; class Magnoliopsida; order Arecales; family Arecaceae; genus Elaeis; species Elaeis guineensis. The sequence goes on along the minus strand of NC_025996.2, from coordinate 12,924,423 downwards.
AAAACTGGGAGGGACAGTAAGAATAAGTGGCACTAAAGCATATGTTCCTCAGTCCCCATGGATACTTTCTGGCAACATTAGAGAAAACATTCTCTTTGGCAAACCATTTGACAGTGAGAAATATGAAAAGACAATTCAGGCTTGTGCACTAAAGAAGGATTTTGAGCTCTTTGCCTGTGGGGACCTGACAGAGATTGGAGAGAGAGGAATTAATATGAGCGGAGGACAGAAGCAACGGATCCAGATTGCAAGAGCAGTATACCAGGATGCTGATATATACCTTCTTGATGACCCTTTCAGTGCTGTGGATGCTCATACAGGCACACAACTTTTTAAGGTCTGCTTTTATTCCACCTGCCTGCATGATTGCCATATCAATCACCATACTGAGTGTGCCGTATTGTACTAGTACCCAACCAGTATGCAATCTCTCTCTCGCCGTTTCATACAATACCGCATACGGACAATGTAATAGAATGATAATGGTGTATAGTCTAGTACCGAGACGGCAAATTTTGGCCCACCCTTTATGAAAAGTACTCTTAATATGGCAAAAAAAAATATTACAGTAATTCTAAAAAAATACATGTAGTATGTGTTACATCTTAATTTCATAGTCTTCATCTCAAATTTCCCCATAAGTGAATATTTTCTCTGAGAAAGCTTCAATTTTCAAGTTCTTGGAGATCGGTAATTTTCTCCAAGCACCAGATGAGATGATTTTTTTTTTCTTCTTTTTCTTTTTCATGCAGGATTGCCTAATGGGGGTTCTTAGAGACAAGACCATACTTTATGTTACGCACCAAGTCGAGTTTCTTCCAGCAGCAGACCTTATCCTGGTAAACAAAAAGCAGAAAATCTTCCAGTTCCATGATCCATATTCTAAAATAATAAAATGGCTTTTGTTGTTCCATTTTCTTCTAGATGGAAATCATTTGTGTATTGTCTATTAGAATTAATTCGTGGATAGAAGGTTGCATTGTCACTCTACAAATTTTATGATGGTCATGCACCGCTACCATGATACCACTCCACAAAGAACATGTAACCTTGACCACTAGAAAGCACTTGATAATAACAATTAATATGATGTGTCATAACAGCTGATGCAGCATGGAAGAATTGCACAAGCTGGAAGATTTCATGAGCTTCTACAACAAAATATAGGATTTCAGGTGTTGGTTGGAGCTCACAGCCAAGCTCTTGAATCAATACTTAATGCCGAAAATTCAAGCAGATTGTTGCTGACAGATGAAAGTGAAACTCCGAAAACATCAAGCAGCAATGAGTCTGATGGAGAAAATACAGCAAATACTCAGTTCCAAAATATTGAGAGGCAAGAGTCTGAACAGGATCTCTGCCAAGATATTGCTGACAGAGGGAAGCTAATGCAAGATGAGGAAAGGGAAAGAGGAAGCATTGGCAAAGAGGTTTATTGGTCATACCTGACTGCAGTGCGAGGAGGTGCATTAGTCCCAATAATAGTCACAGCACAATCACTATTCCAAATACTGCAAGTAGCGAGCAACTACTGGATGGCTTGGGCTTCTCCTCCAACAACAGCTACGGATCCAGTTGTGGGAATTAGTCTTCTGTTCTTGGTATATATACTTCTTTCAATCGGAAGTGCATTGTGTGTGTTGGTCCGAGCAATGCTTGTAGCAATAACCGGCCTTTTGACATCACAAAAGTTCTTTGAAAACATGCTAAATTGCATCCTTCGTGCTCCAATGTCTTTCTTTGATTCCACTCCAACAGGGAGGATCCTAAACAGGGTTAGTACTTGGTTGAATGTTTCATCCATGATCACATGCCCTGTACATATAGCCTTTCCTAGACTAATTATAAGACTTTTGACTTTGAAACAGGCTTCTACCGACCAAAGTGTGCTAGACTTGGAAATATCAGGAAAATTAGGCTGGTGTGCATTCTCGATTATACAAATTCTAGGGACCATTGCAGTGATGTCGCAGGTTGCATGGCCAGTTTTTGCCATATTCATTCCAGTGACAGCAATTTGCATCTGGTATCAAGTAAGATCTCTCTTGCAAACTAAGTTGTGCATATTTAGTATACTTTGATAAGATCATAAAATAAGTAAGATAATTTGGCTTTCTAGAAGAAAATGTTCTCTGAACAAGTTTTTCAGACCATACCAAAGATTTTGATTTTGCAAGTAAGAAAGTACGAGATCCACAATCGCAATATTTATACCGAAAGGATTCATGTGTAGGAATAGAATTTCTAGCAATTCTAAAGATGAATGGTTTAATTTGTCTAAAAAAGATGGACATTGAGTTCTTGACAATGGTTGCTGCAGCAATACTATATACCAACTGCAAGAGAGTTGGCTCGTTTGTCAGGAATTCAAAGAGCTCCAATCCTTCATCATTTTGCAGAGTCACTTGCCGGAGCTGCAGCTATTAGAGCATTTCGACAAGAAATTCGTTTCAGCAATGCAAACCTTAGTCTTGTTGACAACCACTCAAGGCCATGGTTCCATAATGTTTCTGCAATGGAATGGCTTTCCTTCAGACTGAACCTACTGTCAAATTTTGTGTTTGCATTCTCATTGATTTTGCTCGTGAGCCTTCCTGAAGGATTTATTAATCCAAGTGAGAATTTGATTATCAATTTCTAAGATCATAAAATAAATTTTCGTAATTTTTTCTTAATGATGCATGCCATCTTACTATTTGTTGTATTTTTACAGGCATTGCAGGATTGGCAGTGACCTATGGCTTAAATCTCAATTCACAACTAGCAACTATCATCTGGAATGCATGCAATGCAGAAAATAAAATGATCTCAGTTGAAAGAATACTGCAGTACTCAAGGATCCGCAGTGAAGCTCCTTTATTGATTGAAGAGTGTCGACCACCAATCAGTTGGCCAGAAATTGGAACTATAAACTTTAGGAACTTGGAGGTATGCCCAAACTTTAGTCCTAGAGATATATGCAAATATGCATTTGTTTGCATGTGTACCCACATGTTTCTACATATGTACAGACAGCAATACCGAACCTTAGAGCAGGTGATATGCGACTATAAAGGACAGATCCACAAAAGGAATGATCAAAATTTTACACTGGATTGTCATCCTAAGATCAAGCCTTCCCATGAGCTATACCAACTATCCTAGCATGGCCACTAGACAATTAGTATAAGTTATGCTATAAAGGATAATAAGAAAGAGATAAGGAGCATTATGGAATGAAAGAATAAACAATATAAAACAAAACGGTTCCTTTATAACATTAAAAAAAATATTTTACGATTATCTCAATATTATACCCTCTCTACATTATTAGCAGTATAATCCGCAAACCTAACTAATCTTTTCCTCAGATGCTCATGTTTCTCTCTCTCTCTCTCTCTCTCGCTCGCTCGCTTGTTCGCTCCCACCTTTATGAGATGCGCCATCCATTTAGTTGAAAAAGAAAGAATTCAAGCCTGAGCAGTTGGCAGTGATTTGAGAAGAAACTTTCTGACAACAGGGACTAGGAAGCCAAGCATGCATGTGTCAAATAAGTCTATTGTCGAATAAGTCTCTTAAAATCCTTTCATACTAAATTTATCCACATGTTCTCATAAGTCAGAACTACTTCTCCCTTGGACCCCATCTACCTGGCTCCATTCTCCTTCCCTCCTCAGGTCTGTACAACATGGCTAAATCCTCATGATCTGTATATCAAAGCTTTATTTGGTACTGGAATAATTTTTGAGGTTCCCGTGATCTATCTGTTACTAACCTCACCTGTCGTTTGCAGGTGCACCTTAGTGTCCTTGTCAGTGCTAAACATGTTCAATTTTCTGGGCCGGATTGTTCTTGCCAGAATTCTTTATTTAACAAACCCAACTCTACTTTTCAAGTTCACCAACCATTAGCCAGTACAATATGAGGCACCTCCATCATACCTGCACATATTCTTTTTATCAATGATTGCCCACTGTTTAGCAGACAAACCAATGCCACTACGAGTAACTGGGGCAATTCTGGCCCTTTCAGTGCTTTCCATCTATATCAGCAAAGTTCATTAATTTGAAACATCAAAAAGCCTGCATTTTTGTGCTTGGATTGCATTACTGTGAGGCTCAAAAGTTGTTTGTCTTGCCACATCATACTTTTCCTTTTCTTTTGTTTCTACAGGTTAGGTATGCTGAACACCTGCCATCAGTTTTGAAGAACATAACTTGCGCAATTCCAGGAAGAAAAAAAGTCGGTGTCGTAGGACGAACTGGGAGTGGAAAATCAACTCTAATACAAGCTCTTTTCCGCATCGTCGAACCAAGAGAAGGAACCATTGAAATTGATGATGTGGACATCTGCAAGATAGGCCTTCATGACTTGCGATCCAGACTTAGCATTATTCCACAAGATCCAACGATGTTCGAGGGAACAATAAGAGGAAATCTTGATCCACTGAATGAATTCCCAGATAACAGGATATGGGAGGCAAGTCAATAAGCTGAGCTCAATTATTTTCATGACAGGCTCATGCCTTGCAATGCAAGAATTCCTACTTATATAACTGTTAATATGGTCTAGAAACTGACGGTTCAGGATTTACTCATTTATCTAGCAACAATAGACATGCTTGTGATTGATGAGAAATACAAAGAACTAGATGCAAAAGCAGAGAAGCAAAAGATCATTTGAATTGTTCGCATCACAAGCAAAATGCTGATAGAAAAATAGACCCAAGCAAAATGTTGGAAAATAGTCCTTTTTTTAAAAAAAAAAGAATTTTTTCCTGAAGGTCTTTTTCTCAACCTACTACTTGCTAGTTCTCTTTGAAGCCCAAATGTGAATGGTGGAATGCCGATATTAGTTTGATAACTGGTCATGAAAAGCATTTTATCATACTATAGGATGGAAACAAATTTGATATTCGTTCTAGCTTGGGTTGCCCTTGCTTTATGCAGCACATTACAATCTGATATGGCAATGGCTTATAGATTGTCTTCTGGAAGAACAATGAGGCCTGCAACACAATATTGTTTGGCTCAGATTGTCAAGTAACAAACACAATCCAAGAAAAGGAGTTGGATGTAACATGAATGAGAATGCTGAGATGGATGTTTGGTAAAATTAGAAATGATAGAGTGAGATATTTGAGTACACTAGAAAATGTAGGATCTGCACAAAATAAGGACAGAGGGATGAAGAAATAACTTATATGGTATGGGCATATAGAACAGAGATTTGAGAAGGCTCTATAAGGAGGGGCACTTAAATTTTTGTTGACGGATTTTGGGAGAAGAAAGGAAGATCTTAGGTAACATGAACATAAATTAGGAGAAAATATATGGAAAAGCTTGAGTTAATGGTAGAGGTAGTCCTAAATTGGAATTCTCAGCAGAGAAAAAAGGATTCATATAACAGACTGCAAATAGTTGGGTCAAGGCTTGTTGATTGAAATCATGATATTAACTTCTTTGTTCTAGTTCAAATTGATTAAGGCTCCTTAGTTGTAAGCTGTTTGGTGTCCCATAAAAAGTTTTTGTTTTTTTTTTGTATGTAACTAAGATAAAATCCAGATGTTCATTAAAGTGCCCTTTGAAAGGACTACAAGCTCACTCACTCTCTTAGCAGCTCTTCAATTGGATGATCTAACAACCTTGTCTTTATGATTCAGGTACTAGACAAGTGTCAACTTGGTGATCTGATACACCAGACTGAAAAGAAGCTGGATTCAACAGGTAAGGCATGTTTACAAGATAATAGAAACACAAAAAACATGGATTTAGTCAACAACTTAAACAATAGGATGATTTAAGAACTAGTCTTGGCAACTGACATATAGCTAGCTTCTCGCAGTTGTTGAAAATGGAGAGAATTGGAGCGTTGGTCAGAGACAGCTATTTTGTCTTGGAAGAGCTCTGCTGAAGAGGAGCAGCATCCTTGTGCTTGATGAAGCAACAGCCTCTGTTGACTCTGCTACTGATGGAATCATACAAGTAACAATTCGTCAAGAATTCAACAACTGCACGGTTCTCACCATAGCTCACAGAATTCATACAGTCATAGATAGTGATCTCATTCTGGTCCTCAGTGAAGGTAAAATGCCGTCATACTTAAGTCGGATAAATGAACTAAGATTTCTTGACATGCGCTGCATAATTAAACTTGTAAAATTGCTTCTTTTGTGGAGCAGGAAGAATTCTTGAATATGACACCCCAGCCAAATTACTGGAAAGAGAGGATTCATCATTCTCTAAGCTCATAAAGGAGTACTCTTTGAGATCACAGAGTGTGAACCATGTAACAAACAGTGCAAGTAACATTTTTTAAAGCTATCAACATTTAAACTCTGTTTTCCATACCAATGGTGGCACATGAAGGTGATCCAAGTTCCTGAAGCAAAAGCATCTGGTATAAACTTAATGCCAGGTTTATATGAGTTCCAATAACAAGATGTCGATTCAACTCTTCAGAAGGGTTTCTAACTTGCAACCCTTATCCTGGTAAGCAATGCCGGGTCCACCTCTGGAATCTACATCATAGAAAAAGCAGCAGTAATTATTGTTTCTCCAAGAAGCTGCTATTGGACAAAATTCAATTTGGAAGCATTTCTTGCCATTGGAACTGTATTTATTAGCACTAATTGCTCCCAGAATCATGGCATCAAAGTTGCTTGGTCTTGCCAGACCACATGACAATGATGTAGTTATCTCATCAAATAAATAAGATTATTTTTGATAGATCAAGCATTTTTCTCTATTTATAATATTTGTTCTTCCCAGATTTTAAGCCAAAAGAAGAAAATTCAGCATTCTATGAATGTATTTTATGAAACAACAAGTGCAAACCTCTTTCAATAATCTTGATTGAGGTCACATGAGATTATTGAGGCCACATGATATGAATATAGTTGTGATGCATGAAACAGGGTTATGATGATGAGCAACCCTTGTACTCCAAAAAAAAAAAAAGAAAAAGGGGTGAACTTTACTCCCTGAAAAATTGAAGTTATGATGATAACCAAATTGACAGAGAGATTTTTCTTCAAATCGGGTTTACTTCACAATTTCCTTGCTTTAAAATAAGTCGCATTGATAACCATTTATTCAATATTGAATCAAAAAATGGATGCAAGCTTTTCAGGATATGTGAGAGAACAAATGTAATGGAAAGGAAAAGAAAACAAAATGGCTCACGAGTAACGTCTTTACCGTCTTTATTCACATCAATGTTTCTTAACAAAGATTATTTTCTTTAGTATAAGTTTTAAAGCAAAACTTGGAAAGTTGATTTTAAAATTATGTTATTAAGAAAACAGTAAAAATACCAGATAATGATGGTTGGAACAGTATGCAACCCATCACATCAGCCTTCGTTTTCTTCCCATTTTTAAGAAATATATAACTTAACGGAAGGGGCCAAAGCCGGTTGTTGCACCGTACCAGCTGTCATTTTAAACCATGCTTCGTGATCCTTGAGCAATACTCTGGTGCTAAAATAGTAGCGGCTAAGGGAGCATTAATAAATAGGATGTGACATTAATGTCATCCTATAACCTAAAATATGTTTTTTAATAAAAGTTTGTGGAACTAATCCAGAAGATATCCTACCGAATCGCGGAGCTCAAATTCTTATTTTGATGATTCATACTGTACGTATATTTATGCAATTATTTTCAGAAAAAAATTGAAATCAAAGATTTTGTGCACGCTTATCGGAATTCCCAGCAGATCAGACGAGCAATTTGAATTCGGCGGCGTCCGGATGCCAAGTACTGTCACCAACACACTCTTCATCTGCTGGCCCGCGTCTTAGTTTTGACGGTTAGCTTCGGGCGGCAAGCCCGTGACTGCATCCACCAACGTTGCCTGCGTCGAGGGACCACACTTTTTTCCAGCGAAGCAACGGATCCCACTCCCTCTCGTGGGCATCCGGAATATTACCGAAACTATCCTTTTTATCTTGATCAAAGTCCGGCAATGGTTGAACAATCTTCGGTCCGGCAGCTATTATTGCTTTACAGATATCCATCCAGCGTATCAAACGATTCGTGAAAGACTGAACGTTTTCGTGCGGCAGAAACTGACGTATCTGCTTGCTAGACACTTTGTTTTTTTAAGATTTATACTGATATAATAAAAGATATGAGATGCTAATTATATTAGTTTGAAATTTTCTACCTTTCTCAAATAAACGATCCATTTAAAAATTATTCATTTTTAAAGTGATAATTAATTATAAATAATTTTATTGTGGTTTATGAATGAATTTTATCAAGCATCCACTAAGCAAAAACAACATAGAAATATATAATAAATGTTTTCTAATTATTTTTTATTTAATTATCAATTATTGATAAAGTATAGTTTAAGTTTTCTTTAAAAAAAAATTAAATCTTCACTTTGAGCATATATGCTATCTAGGATAGATATTGAGATCGAAATTTGCTGTTTATGGCTAGCAGGTGAACCCAATTTCAGGGCCTAAACTGCACCTCTACCGCTACTATTTCTCGGTTACGAGGCTAAATCCTGATTTGCATCACGGTGGCCACGTGTGAGGCGATAGCCGGAGGAAAACGCTGTGTCTTCCTCCGGAGGAGCGGCACAGCAGAGACATCAGGGGCGTTTTCGTAGATAAAGGTCGGAATGTGGTAAGATTCCAGGCCGAGGGGATGGGGACAGCACTCGGAATGAGGTGGCATCCACCGCCTCCTGTTGTTCCCCAGGCTACCGTCCCCTCCTGATCCCGCCACGTGGTGGGACGACATTCGTTCGGCCGGTGCGGCGCATGCAGATTAAAAAAAAAAAAAAAGGCAAGAGGGTAAAAAGAATAAAAAAAAAGAAAGTTGAAAAGAGAAAAAAAGAAAGCCCATTGGTCTTTCCTCGACGAATTCGCCATCGCCCTTTGAAGGTAACCGTGAAAACCTCGGAATTTCTTCATGTGATTCTTCATTAGTTCTCATTAAATCCGTCGTTTGTTTGTGGGATTCGCCAGTTTCACCGTTTTTATCTGAAAATTCTGATATAAATTCTTTTCTCCATTCATAGCACTAATGGCTTCGATTTCTTGGGAATCAGTTTTGTGGAATTAGGGTTTCTGTTGATGAGATCGCGGTTTAAAGAGTGATATCTGATTTGAATTGGGTAATTGGAAGAGTACGAGGAGGAGGGGCTTTGATCGGAGGCTTTCGGGGGATCATGGCGTGTCGAGGGTTTTGGGAATGCCTACTGAAGCTTCTCAATTTCTTGCTGATGCTCACCGGATTGGCGATGGTGGGGTATGGTGCGTACTTGCTGGTGGAGTGGATGAAGATTTCTTCCAGTGAAGATGATGGTCCGATATCGCCTGTTGGTGATAATTACGAATTATTGAAGCTTGGCCGACCCATGCTTGCAGTTGCTACTCTGTCCGACAGTATTCTTGATAAACTCCCCAAAGCTTGGTATGGTTCTTTTGACTTCTATTGACGCTGGGGTTGTTAAATTGGATGCAGTTTTAATTTTATGTTGGTTGGTGTGATAAATTCTGCTCTAAGCTTTGTGCCGTCAAAACAAAAATATGTACTGATACGACGTAAGAGAAACTGGACTTTCTCTATATGATCTTTTTAATTTGGATGAAGTGAGGAGAGTTTATCACAATAGTAGTACTTGATCAGATCGTGAATGCATGATCGATGGGGATACAAACATTAGATTTATTATTTAGTAGACAAGTTCATTGTTCCCTTATTTATTTACCCATCAGCATTAAATAGGCCTTTTATGTGATATGCTTCTATGTGCTAAACTAAAATAACTTGTATGTAGTTTATATTTGTATAATTAAATGGATCATATCTCACGGGGGCTTATAGTTTTTAAAACTGAAATCTATTTATAATTAACATGGAATATATTCTCATGTAATATCTTTGAATATAAAGTATAAATAAATGTTGAACTAGATTTTCATGAAGGCATCTCCAAATGTATGAGAAAAGCCTTGCTTATGTTTATAACTGGAGCAAACTTTGGGGAAGTTTTTCTACTTTGCTTTTGGTAGTTTATTTCAAAGAAAACCACTGTTTCTTATATCATCGCTGATTATGAATTTATATTTGTAGGAAAAAAATCTTGAATATATATAATGCAACCCTTATCTTTGTGGGCTTAACCCTCAGATTTTTATTGCACATTTTCCCCAGTTCAATGTGTTGTACAGGCATTGTCTTATATGCTAACCATCATTCAAACTAGTGTACATTCCTTTGTAAGCATTCCAGAAGTTAGCAAAGAGTAAAAGTTCATCCATGATGGTTTAACGTGTTTATCATGAAATAAATTTTGAGCTCTAAAATATCCTTCAAAGATTACTGTGTGCATGCCCCATCCTTTAAACAAGAGGTTATCTAATATTGGCTATATCATACCTGAGGGCTTATTATGGAAGCACATTCGAAAAATATGTTATCATGGATGATTCAGTCCTCTCATCATCATCAGCTAGATAGCTATCATTCAGTGACCCATTTGAGGAAGGAAAATATCTGGCACTACCTATTAAACAAATGGGTTATCCTTTGCTTTGATATCCTTATCTGCAAGCCCCTTAGTGGACCTTATCTTAAAGGTCCTTAGTGGATCTGAGACTTAGATTCCTTAAACAGAGTGCCAAAATGGTGCTATGTTCTCTTCTAGTGGAGATTCCAGATTCTTTGTTCCAATACTCTGGGAGGCTAGAAGTTGAATCAGAGAAAGGATAATTCTACCATAGTTTTTGTTATGTTTGTTGGGTAGTTTTGGAGGGTTTGGCAACATTTGAATGTGTATATCATTTCTAACTACGATACCAGGAATATAACCTGTAGAAAATACAGCTTCAAGGGAATTTTTATTTATACATTCTGTCACTGCCAGTTGTTAACAAGATTCTTTTAGTTTTACTAACAATATGATGCTTTTGCAGGTTCATTTACTTGTTCATCGGTATTGGAGTTATTCTCTTCATCATATCTTGCTTTGGTTGTATTGGAGTAGTAATGAGGAATGGATGCTGCATATCTTGCGTATCCTTAGTTCTTGTTGATTGTATCTTTTATTTTCTAGTGGTTTTTTATCATTATAATCATTTCCTTGTTTCTCTTGTGGGCCCTCCATTCCTTCCATTCATAAGTTTCTTATATTACTTGATGTCAATGATTGGTGTGCCAGTACCACGGCCTATACTGATTGGCCGGTGGCACAATTCAATATGCCCTCGTGTTGTTCCATGCCGGGCCTATTCCAACACAAATAAAGAGGGTGGGGGAGAGGGAGAATAGGAGAGAGGAAAAGAGAGAGAGAGGGGGGGCGAGGGAGGAAGGGAGGGAGTGAGGGGAGAAGGTCGGTAGAGTGCGGCCTAACATAGCAAAGAGGGCAGGGTAGAGAAAGAGGAGGGAGGAAGAGAGAGAGAGGGCGAGAGATGGAGGTTGGTGGATGGCGGGGAGGGGGGGCAGTGCCCCTCTCCAGCTCTTTGTGGCCCTCTATCGGCCTCCGTTGGCTGTTCGCCACCTCCCTCTCTTTCCCTCCTTCTATTCCTCTCGCTTTTTCTCTTTCCTTCTCCCTCTCCTCCATCAATTTCTCATTTTGATTGCCAGAACCGTCTCGGTCCATTGTTGGTATAACTTAGTATGCCTCGAACCAGATGGTTCCGCATTCCTTGCTTGAAGTGCTTTTGTTTTGTTTCTTATTTTTGTATTTTTTTGGGGGTGGGTGGGTTGTGGTATTTGCAAGACTCTTCTTGTTCAAAGTGCAAGTTATTTGTAGAACAAAATGATGACCTCATGTATTTGCTTTTCTTCTTGTTAAAGAAAATCTTGGTGCCTAGTAATTTATAAGTCTACCTGTTCTCATGATTAAAAACGTCACTAGTGTTTTGCAATCTTTTTAAGAAGTTACATGAAAGGACAAAATGCACTTTAGTTCAGAATCTTTTGTAATCAGCAGCATACTGGAAAACCTAATCTTACAAATCAGTTGAGCAGGTACAGTATGGGGATATTGGGCTGAAGTTACTTTAGACCGCAGGCCTGGAGATGGACATGGTTGCGTAAATCTGGATGAGTTAGTTTAGGATGGACTATTTGAAAGTTGCATTTACTTCAAACTGGATGTAGTATAGTTTTATGAACTTTTCATGATCAACCACTAAAATTTGTCAACCTGTCTGTTCCTGTCAAGCACGCTTCATGTCTTTAGCCATCCAAGTGTTCAATCTACATAGATCAGTGCTTACACAATCTACATTGACAAGTGTTATGGCACCATTTTTCAGTTTTAATCTTTGGTTTATTATTTATTCCTTTAAGCGTAGTTCCCCATATCGGACCTTGTTATTTTCTTCTGGATTGATATAGATCTCTCTGCCTTCCTCTTTTTAGGATTATGAGTCATGGCAGGCCCTCTTGTACCTAAATTTTCCTTGGTTAAAGGGTCAACATCATTTTTAGAGATTTAGATGTAGTGTCATGTGTTATTTATTTATTTATTTGTTTGTTTGTTTATACAGATTTGTATTGTGTCCTGGCCATATGGAACAAAGACAAGAGCCCCCCAACACCACCTATAAAGGTGGTGGACCAAACAAAGCATGGAAAAATTTCAGATTCAACATAATAAGAAAGGAGAAATGGCATTTTAGTATGATATAGGGTATGGTCCTTGACAATGAAAAAGGTGAAGATTGGTTCATCAAGCTAACATCATGTAGCTAGGACAAGGTTTGTGATTGGGTGATCCTGATCTGAATTAATGCCAACTCATTCACACCTCCATCCACTATTATGCTCTATGCTTTATGTAATTTTGTTTCCTCACATTTTTTTAAGTGGAATATTTGATGTTGTTTACACATTCCATATATTTGTTTTACTTCAACCATAACATATGCTGCACCCTGATTTGGTCACGCTGATTATAGTGATTCTTTAACCCAAATAGTATTCTTTCTTGGTGATCTTGTTGATCCTTGTTGAGCTGGGAGCTGCAGCTTTCATATTCTTTGATCATAGATGGAAAGATGTGAGTATTTCCATTTCAAAATAGTTTGCTTTGTAACTTTTCTTGTTACATGATACTGACGGTAACTTCCCGTACAGGTAATTCCAGCTGATAAAACAGGGGATTTTGACATGATATACGATTTTTTAAAGAAGAACTGGAAGATAGCAAAATGGGTTGCTCTTGGAGCTGTTATTCTGGAGGTAAGCGTGGAATGATTCAATTTTCTAATTTATATTTCCTTAACATTTTAATTTTAAAAGTGGAAAAAGAACACAAGAAAACTGAAATGACATATGTTGTAGGTTATGTCTCAATTTCTTGTCTTAGATCGCATTTCATCATCCATTTGTATATATTCTATTAATATGCATCCCCCCCCTCCCCCGCCAACCAAAAAAAAAAAAAGATGATTATGGACTTTTTGCAACTTTCAACTTTGTCGAATGGAAGTGTCCTGGTTGCAATTGCATTAAAGTAGAGATGAATGTCCATTGTTGCTCCCAAACCTATATCTTATGTTTTTTAATTTATTATAGAGACAGCCTAAAACGACCATACTTAACCTATGCTTATTTGTGGACAAATCTTAGGCAATAGTTAATTCCAAAGCAATTGAAGTAAACTCAAATAGGTGACCATGTGCTGCAGTTTTTATTGGAGTTCGTGTTCTGATGCATATTCATATGTGCTGGGTTATTTGGCTGAAATAGGGTAAAAAAAAAAAGAGATCATAATCAGCAAAAGAGCCTTACGATCCAAGTTTTCTATTCTGCCAATTTTTATAAAAAAAATAATTTCTATTTTAAATGTGACCTACCTCTTCTATATAGGTTCACTGTGAATTTGGGTTTTAAACACTTCCTACTACAAAAACATTAAAAATCAATGTCTGATCCATTTAGGTAACAGTTTGGCCACTTCATGATATGCAGGAAGTGTAATTCAGGTTGGAGATTTTGCAAAAATGGTCAAGTTTTGTTTTTCTCTCTGGATTCAGGCCACTTATATCTTTTATAGGAGTGATCCAGTTTCGAAAGTTTCAGAACTAGTTGTCCTGAATGAAGCAAATATGCTCCGATATATGTTTGAGTGGAGTTCAACGCACATATTTTTTTAAATATAAATGCACATATTTTTAATATTGGTACATATCTATTGACTGCTGGATGGATTTCATCTTTGAGGGCAGAGGCTGGGGTACTGGAAAATTTCTGAGCTGGGCCATTGATGAAAAAAATGAAAAAAACAAAGTATCCAAATCTACAAAAGTTAAAACAGGCCGTTTCTGCAGTACTCCCGTTTAGGTGTATTTTGGATCTCCACTAGTCTACTTTATAGTGAATCCAAATCAAGCTAATTATGGGGTTTATGCTAATGTATTATTGTCATCAGTGAGTAGTATTCTTAGTGGAGGGTTAAACTAAATGATGTAACATGAGGTTTTTATTAGTCATGAATGTATGGGATACTAAAAGTTTAATTTAGCTATATAGTTAATGTACTTGAAAGGATGTAAAATTTTCAATCTTTTGACATCACACATGTTTATAGAGAGGCAAACAATGCTGTCAATTGGATGGTGATATATGTGGCTAATTACACGGGATCTACACTATGGACGACTTTGTTCCTACTGAATTTTCCAATATTTCATTTGCCGATTCCCATGAATGCTTTTATTCTAGATTGGTTTAATAAATCCGGTTTACCCAAAAAAAGAATGTAAAATTTTGAATCCGAGTCAAGTTATTTTATGTTAGCCAAGATTGAAAGTTTTCCTAGTTGCCCGTCTTTCTTTCAGCTAAAAGTGTTTTGGAAGTTAAAAAAAAACATTCTTTCCCTTATTCAAATTGTTATAATGATAATGGCCTTTTGGAAGGTGGCAAGACCGTTATTTATCGTATTCTCTCCCTTGAGGAACTATTTTCTTTCAGGTTACCATGACGATGAAATCTTGGCTGTGGACAGCTTTGCTGTTGTTGCATCTTGGTATGATAGTGATCAATCCTGTAATTTATCACTTGAGTACTGACTATAGCTTGAGTAATTCGGGGATTAACTTGGCTCAGCTGTCTTCTGTCTCCCAATCAAGCAAGTGAAGTGAAACCATCTGTCCTTCAAAGAATGGATTAACTAAATCTGGAAGTGTCATTTGGGTTTAAGATCATCTTAGATTTCTATCTTAATTTTACTATCCCTTGCTTGCATTGTGATTTGCATGGATATGATGCTTCTGACAACATCATAATGCAATTTTCCTTTAACTTATCTGTTCCTATTTTGGACAGAATGAATCTGTAATTTTTGATATTTTTGAGTCTGCAGCTGTTCCAGCTAACAATTCTTTTTTGTTGTCTTAAACAGTTTAATCCTTAATCATCAATGAGGCCAAATTCATGCATTTTTTCTCATTATAGCCTGGTTATATGATACCTGTGCAGGAGAAGCTTCTGGAAGTTCAATGACTAAGAAAAAGCTAAAATGCTTGCAAAATCTGTTTAAATTTGGCATACTTCAACTCTTTGAAGTCATTGATTGCCAGTTCTAGGGAATCATAAAATGACATCACTTGTTCAACAGCTGATGGAAAATCTGGAGAGAATTGTTACCATGAATTTTATTTTCACTCTGTAATGGTATGACCGTCTTGGTTCCAGTTGATGATATTGCTAACTATCAATGTCTTCTAGGTGATTACACTTCTTTAAGAGTGGATTACTGGATTTAATCTGGTCAGAACTTGAACAATTCTAGGTGATTACACATCTTTATGCTTTGGTTCGTGTTTGGTCTGGTACCAGGCAATTTTAACAGTTCTCCATATGACCTATGTGGGTTTGGTTGGGTTTTTCATGTTTGGTCCAATTTTGCTGGATCCTTACCAAATCCATTTGGATGCTCCATTCTTGTTCTGCAGTCATACCCAATCTGTGGTTAAGATTTTACTATGATGGTTTCAAATCAGTTGCTCCATGTGTCCACTTTGAGTCCAATGCATCTTATTTTTTATGTTAAATTTTATCTCTTGATTTCTTCTTTGCTCCGATCTAATTTGCTGCAGCATGGTGGTTTCTGTAATTTAATTATTCATACACTTCATTGAATGTTCAATCCAAATCTCCCACCATGAACCTTGCCCCAAGAGTCAAGCTCATGGGAAGGGAAATAAATTACATTAGCAAAATGACACAAGTATTAATTTGCAGGCATTGTTGTTCTTGTTAGCTCTTATGGTGAGAGCAGCAAACACACCTGCTGACTACGACAGTGATGATGAGTATATCACCCCAGCATCTGGCATCCGGCAACCATTGATGCATCGACAAGGAGTTCCAGCAACTGGGGTGCCTGTACATGGTACACTGGATCAACGTCCAAGCAGGAATGATGCGTGGAGCCAGAGGATGAGAGAAAAGGTAATTTCTGTACACAGTACTTTCTTTTTCTTTAAATTATTGTTCGTAGTTGCTGGGCCTCTGCATCTTTAGTTGCGACTTATTTCTTGCTGCCTTTGCCTGTGGACAGTATGGTCTTGATACCTCCGAGTTCACCTACAACCCATTAGACCCGAGCAGGCATCAACAAGCCTCAGCACCTCCTCCAGATGAAAGGGGCCGTTGTACCATACTGTGAAACTTACTGTGGCTAGCGGAATTCCATGGTCATATTTTGCTAGTCATTGGTTGCAAAAGTGTGAAGCTTTTGAGAGTAGTCTGCTTCAGTCGGCTGTGCAGAATAGACCAATTGTGTAAAATTGGCATAAAACCTGGCATGTCAGACAAACCCTTCTTCGCTTCATTGTGTGGCAACTTGGATCGGATTTTGATAATAATCGTTGATCCTGATGAGTGACCGTCCCATAACCTTATAATCTGTGCTATTTTTCGTCATATCTTTGTTTATATATAATTCAAAAACTAGCAGTTACCTTTTATTGATAAAAACAACCCAAAATTACTGATTCATAGTAATGGAGGGTAGCATCTAATTTGAGCAACTACTAAAATTACATTGATTTATACTTTGATGGACTGTGAACTGGAATTGGATAGTGCATCTACAGTGTCTACTGTGAAGGTTTGCAGATTTTATTATTATTTTTCTTTGCTAAAGAGTTCAATAAGGCTGGATCTTGTTTCCTAGTTAGCTTTTGCATCGGAAGTATCTTTATATTTGTTTAGGTCATGGTCTTCATGATGCTCTAGGGGATGACGTTGAATTGTCTAGCATCAATTAGGGCTGTTTACTCAGTTTTAATCAATCTATACCGATTCGATCTGAAAATTAAATAATAAAAAAAATAAAAATTGAAAATCAATCTAAATAAAAAAAGGAACCTTACGAAAATCGAATCCAAAATTTTGATTCGATTTTTTGATTTTTTTTTATAGTTTTTTGATTTTTAATTATTTATTTTTGATATAATATATTTAAATAATTATTATCGATTTATTGTTAGTTTGTTATATTAGGATTATAATTTTTTATATTAAAAATCGATAATTGATAAGTAATGATATGTTGATATTTGATAAATAATATGTTGATAATAAATAAAATATAATATATCAAAAATTTATTATTTATGATGCAAATAAACATTCAAGCATCATAGCAAATTATAATAATAGGTTAAATCTAAATATTCAATCATTCATCCATATAATCAACAAATTTTTAACATTGTAAACAACATAAATTTAAATTATGATTTAAATTTTTGATTTGATTTTTAAATTTTTCGATCTTTAATCAAATTGAAAATTAAAATTTTTGAAAATAAAAATTAAAAATCAAATCGAATTATATCAGATTCGATTTTTCGGTTTGATTTGGATTGATTTTTGATAGATCGAATTATGAACAGCCTTAGCCCTTAGCATCAACCGTTGCGTATTTCCTATTCTTGTGGTTGTATTACTACACCTTGCCCTCAACCTTAAGTTTTCCCTGTTCCTCCCTTTCTCCCCTGGCTATCGTATGCTGATGAAATTGGTGTGACGTATCAGAGGTCTTGATCCGAGCATGCGTACCCGCCCCAAAAAACCTGTGGAGATCTTGATCCACTTCAACACGCGCCCACAAAGACGCACAAAAGCGAACGGAAAACATCTCAGAATCTACATAAAGCTGGCTATTTCTGCTCGTAAGTTTTGCGAAATGGAGGGGAAAAAGGAAAAAGTTCTAAACTGTAGCCTGTCTGTAATCAATAATCACCTAGATTGTCTGGATATTCCGAAATTCGAAGCTTGTGAAGCTCTGCTAATTGATTAGCTAATTCAACTGCAGTGCAGTTGCCTTGCACGCAGAGACAATCACACATTCCCCATTTGACGTTAGATGGTAGATCTCTTCAAATGCTTCTGCTGCTACTTTCGGTGGTGGAAAGGTGCCATTAGCCCACCCTATGATGCCAAGAGCATCTGCTACAATCATCAATTTGGTCTGGTAGATCTCTTCAAATGCTTCCGCTGCCACCTTTGGTGGTGGGAAGGTGTCATTAGCCCAACCTGTGATGCCAAGAGCATCTGTGTGTGTGTGTGTGTATGTTAAGACCTTCTGCCTGCTCTTACCAAAAAAAAAAAACACCTTCTGCCTGCATGTTGTAGAATTTGTGAAGATAGATTTTTCCGATCATCAAATTGAATTACTGCCGCATTTTTCTTAAAAGGAACACATCGCGGTGTTATGCAAGATCCTTCATACCTTCAAGCTAGGGGGAACTTTTGTATTGACAAATTCTTAGAAGGCCACAAAAAACCCAATGTCCACCCTCTCTCCATTGATGGTCACCCCGGACCTTGTACCACCCTCCCATCTGTAAATAATTATATTTATCAATAAATCAGGGGGAAGGGCCTTATTTCCTCCGTTTTCACTCGAAAAAATAGAAAAAAAAAAGAATTACTGCAGCATATTGTCAATGTGTGGTTTTGTACAGTGGCAGCTGCATCACAAGGACCGTAAATCAGTTCACTGGCTGGAATATTTTTGAAAGACTACTGGTATTCATCAGTTTCTCCCTAAAGGCTCATTTGATTTGCAGAAAAAAAAAAAAAAAAAAATTCATATATTTGATTGATCATGAAAAAATAACTTATTGTAAGATAGTTTATGATTGATTGGACATCCATTTTTTTGTAAAAAAGAATTATGTAAAGTACTTATTATACTCTCAGTAGATATAAGACTGCATCTTTTTGCTTTTAAATTTTATATAAATATAAATATTATATTTATATTAATATAAATATATTTAATATATTATAATATAATATTAAATTATAATAATTTATTATATTAATATACTACTATATATATTAAATTATATATTAATATAATATTAATATTTTTAATATAACAAATTTATTAATATAGATATAATATAGTATCAAATATAATATTATATTCATATAAATATGAAGATAATATTAATATTATATTATATCATTAATCAGTATTTCATTCTAATCATCCCTCGTAGGTTTTCTACTTCTCATGAAATATAAAAAATATTTTCTTATGAAATTTTTTTTTTTATTTTTTTTTAATTTTAATTAAATAAGAGATCTTCTCTTTATTTTTGAAGAATTGTCTCTTTTCCGTCCACTGTTTGTAAATCAAATAAATCCTAAATTTATTTTAACAACCCAAAAAAATAAAAATAAAAATAAAAAAGCTAACAACAATTCTTACTCCAGGACACCGTGCATTTGAAGTAACTATCTGTAATTCTTCTCGATTTTTATGCTGGCCTGAGGCCGCTGGATTAAAACATCCACCAAGTTATTTACCTATAGAAAGCTCCCGCCAACTTGAGCTTGTAAGTCGGGGACTTGTAACTAAACCTTTGCTGGAGTAGCGATTGTTAACAAATTTATAGGTATGTTCTACCCCCCCAAACAAAAAAAAAAAAAAAAAAAAGGCATGGTCCGTATGAACTAACCTTGAAATTTAGAAAGTTATAAAAGCCTGTTTCCGAACTTCCCTTATAATCCGGTGCGATAGCCTAGGATGGAAAACAGAGGGCAAGGAGAGGAAGAGCTCGTGGCCACGTGGCCCGCTCCCAGCGAGATTACACACAGAAAAAAAAAAAAAAGTAGTCCTTCCTTTTGGGTAATCCTAGTGAGAGCGGGGCGCTGATCTCTACTGTTGGGGGATACCCACCGACCGACCGACCGACGGTCCGACCGACCAACTGGCGGACCGACCGACCGACGGCCCGACCGACTGGCAGACCGACCGACTAACGGCCCGATCGACCGACTCCGACCGGGCGAGAACCCGACCGATCGTCGGTCGGGGCGACCAACTGACGGGTGCCGTCACCGGCCATTCAACAGTCCATCGCCGACTGGGGATATGTCGGGCGTATCCATCCCGACCGACTGAACCCAGTGGACCGATGGCCGACTCACATGATGCTCGCCGACCAATGGAGGGGCCCGACACCACTCAGCTGGCTACCGACTTTGGGTCGGTCGGCTCCTCCAACCACCGTACAGCCGCCATACGTTGTCAGCTCTGACACGGGCATGCGGCACGGCTACCTAGGGGCATTGTCCCGCACAGGGCATAGTCAACCCTGGTGATTGGACAGCCACGCGGCGACATGACATTTTCACGGCGACTCTGACAGTCTACAGTGAGTTGACAGTTCCTCACTTGTCCGCGTCATTAATGACGGCGCCATACCATGCTCCACTATATATATACCGGGGAAGGCAACAGTGCGGGGGATCGATCCGCCCGTCTCTCCCACTTACGCAGGCTCGCTCCTCTCTCTCTCTCTCTCTCTTTCTCAGAGCTCTCCGTCTACATTTCACTGTTGCCCAGTCACCTCTCTGACTTGACCGTCGGAGGGTCCCCGACCGGAGCCGCCTCCGGTCAGTGCGGACTTCCTTTTGCAGGTGCACGCTTCCCGGCGATCGGGCGACGAGGCGATTGGCCGCAACAGATTGGCGCGCCAGGTAGGGGACAGCATGACTAAGACAAGAGCTCAACGATCGAGAGTCACTGGGTCGGCCAGGCGCTCTTCCCGCCGGGAAGAGGCCTCTCCACCACCACCGGCGGCGGAGCCTAGCTCTCCGCGCCCTGCAGTGACCACGGAGGCCCAGATTGTGGCCATCGTACGGCAGATGACCGTACTGACCGACGCAGTCAAAAGCCTCCAGCAGCAACCGGCGGCCCGACCTATGCCTTCCAGGAGCAGCCGCCGACGGCCGCGCCGATCCCTGTCGCCTCCATGCGAGCGCTCCCAACAGCGCTCCCACGGAGAGGAGGAGGGACGACCACGGCGCGACGACCGACGGTCCCAGCGGCCCTCTCCCTCCCCGTTGGAACGGGCAAGGAAGGAGAAGCGGCCGCGCACACCGTTGGCCTCCCTTTCAGAATCTTTCGGAGACTCCACCCCTGGGGTCTCCCAGCATCGACGAGCGGACGACTACGAGCGGACGACTACGAGCGACGGTTCGAGGAAATCGACCGCCGACTCGCCCAACTGCAGACGGACGGCCAGAAGCTTCCAACGACGTCAACTTCCAGACCGCCCAACCTCTCTCCCGACTAGTTCTCGACGAGCCGATTCCCAGTCGGTTCAAGATGCCGCACGTGGAGCCATACGACGGCTCCACCGACCCAGTCGACCACCTCGAGAGCTATAAAGCTCTCATGACAATTCAAGGGGCAACCGACGCTCTTTTCTGCATCGGCTTCCCCGCCACGCTCCGCAAGGCTGCCAGGGCCTGGTACTTCGATCTCCGATCGGGAAGTATCCATTCCTTCGGGCAGCTCGAGCACTCGTTCGTGGCCCATTTCAGCACCAGCCGAAAGCCGCCGCGAACGTCGGAAAGCCTTTTCTCCCTCAAGCAGGGGGAAAACGAGATGCTCCGATACTTCGTGGCGCGATTCAACGCGGCCACGCTCGAGGTCCGGGATCTCAACGAAGACATGGCTGTCTCAGCCATGAAGCGGGGCTTGAGGGCATCCCGATTCACTTATTCTCTGGACAAGACCCTCCCCCGGACTTATGCCGAACTACTGGAGCGCGCATACAAGTATATGCGCGCGGACGAAGGAGCGTCCGACCGACGCTTGGCCGAGCCCAGAGGCCCGAAGGAGAAGCGGAGGAAAGGTCGGGAGCCCGCCGAACCAAGCAGGCCCCCGACCGATAGTCGGCTCTCTCCACCCCAACAGATCCGAAAATCACCCCGGCGGCAGACTCCGAGGCCGGTGCATCCCAGGTACGACTCCTACACTCCTCTCTCCGCTCCCCATGCGCAGATCCTGATGGAGATCGAGGGAGAGGAATACCTGCGACGGTCTCCGCCTCTGAAGGCAAAGGGCCTCGACCGTCGGAAGTACTGTCGGTTCCATCGGAGCCACGGCCACGACATCGAGCGGTGCATCCAGTTGAAGGATGAGATCGAAAATCTCATCCGTTGGGGGTACCTCGGCAAATTTCGGAAGGGTCCGCAGACCCGATCGATTGCCGATCGACGCCCCCAGCCGACTGAAGAGGCGCTGACTAACCAGCCGACGGCCGGAGTCATCAACATGATTTCCAAGCGGCTGGGCCCGGGGACGTCTGCAGGAGGGGAGCCGACGAAAAGGCCACGCCCGGACGACGTAATCACCTTCACAGAAGACGACGTTCGGGGCATCCAGACTCCCCATGACGACGCTGTTGTCGTGTCGGCGACAATAGCCAATTATGATGTAAAACGAATTTTTGTTGATAATGAAAGTTCGGCAAATGTTTTGTTTTACTCGACCTTCTCCCGAATGCGACTGTCGACTGACCGACTTAGGAGGGTCCCTGTGCCCCTGATCGGCTTTGCCGGAGACACCGTCACGACAGAAGGAGAAATCATCCTGCCCGTGACGGTCGGCACCGAACCACGGTAAAGCACGGTCTCCCTCACTTTCACGGTCGTCCAAGTTCCTTCGGCCTACAATGCCATACTCGGACGGCCCGGATTGAACGCCCTCAAGGCGATCGTCTCGACGTACCATCTTCTTGTTCGATTCCAGACCAAAAATGGAGTCGGGGAGATGCGCGGAGATCAACAGCTCGCCCGGCGATGCTTTCAAATCTCCGCTCAAAGCGACGAGACGAAGGATTCTTTGACAATCGACAAGCTGGACCAACGGGAGGAGGAAGAACGAGGTTTGCCCGCCGAGCAGCTCGAGGTGATCCCGATAGGAGAAAATCCCGACAGAAAAGTTTGGGTCGGGTCTCAATTGCCCGATGACGAACGACGCCGACTGGCAGAGCTGCTGACGGCCAATGCCGACATATTTGCTTGGTCGGCAGTGGATATGTCGGGCATCCCTCCAGAAACAATAACTCACCGACTCAACATCGACCCGACGATGAAGCCGGTGAGGCAGAAGAAAAGGTCCTTTGCCCCAGAGAGGCAGAGGGCCATCGACGAAGAAGTGGACAAGCTGCTCGAAGCAGACTTCATTCGGGAATCCACGTATCCCGATTGGCTCGCCAATATTGTCATGGTCAAGAAAGCCAACGGAAAGTGGAGGATCTGCATCGACTATACCGCCTCAACCGAGCCTGCCCAAAAGATAGCTTTCCGCTTCCGAAGATCGACCAGCTGGTGGACGCGACGTCCGGATTTCGACTGCTCAGCTTCATGGATGCCTTCGCCGGGTACAATCAGATCCGGATGACGCCTGAAGACGAGGAGCATACCGCGTTCGTGACTCCCAAGGGCCTCTACTGTTATCGGGTGATGCCCTTCGGATTGAAGAACGCCGGCGCCACCTACCAGCGACTCGTCAATAAGGTCTTCAAAGACCAGATCGGGCGCAACATGGAGGTGTACGTGGACGACATGCTGGTGAAAAGCACGCAGATTCCGGACCACGTTCAGGATCTCGAGGAGACCTTTTGCACCCTTCGACGACACTGAATGAAGCTCAACCCGACCAAGTGTGCTTTCAGGGTGACCTCAGGGAAGTTCCTCGGATTCCTCGTTTCTCAGAGAGGGATTGAGGCCAACCCTGAGAAAATAAAGGCGATCCTCGACATGCGTCATCCGAACACCAAGAAGGAGGTCCAACAGTTGAACGGAAGAATCGTCGCTCTTAGCCGCTTCATTTCTCGGTCGACTGAAAGGTGCCTCCCGTTCTTCAAGATTCTGCGTCAGGCAAACGGTTTCTCTTGGTCGGATGAGTGCGAACAGGCCTTCGAAGACCTGAAAAGGTACTTGGCTTCCCCACCACTGCTCGTAAAGCCGCAGGTCGGGGAGACCTTGTATCTCTACTTGGCCACATCTTCCGAGGCGATCAGCTCGGTGCTTGTTCGGGAAAATGAGTACCGAACTCATCAGCCCATCTACTACGCCAGCAAAGTGTTCCACGACGCCGAAGCCAGATATTCGGAGACGGAAAAGATGATTTTCGCCCTGACCGTCTCCGCGCAACGGCTTCGACCATACTTCCAGGCCCACTCCATCGTGGTACTCACCAACCAGCCCCTGAGGGTCATACTGCGCCGACCCGATACATCCGGACGACTCGCTAAGTGGGCGATGAAGCTTAGCGAGTTCGACATTCAGTACCGACCAAGGCCTGCCCTAAAGGCCCAGGTCTTGGCCGACTTCATCGTCGAATGCCCGACGACCGACCAAGGGTCGGGAGCTGAAGACCCAGGACGAGATGCGGTCTCTGAGCCAGACTCGATCTCCACCTGGGTACTCCACATCGATGGAGCCTCCAACGCTCAGGGAAGCGGGGCCGGGCTCCTGCTCACGAACTCGGATGGGGTGGTCACCGAGTATGCCCTCCGGTTCGACTTCAAGGCCTCCAACAATCAAGCCGAATACGAGGCACTCCTCGCTGGCTTGAGGATGGCGAAGGAGCTGGGCGTCGACAGCCTCCGGGCATTCTCCGACTCTCAGCTGATCGTGGGGCAGGTCAAGGAAGAATTCGAGGCGCGAGATCCGACTATGATCAAGTACCTTCAGAAAGTGAAGGACCTCGTGGCACGCCTCGAGCATTTTGAGATCTCCCACATCCCCAGGTCGGAGAACGCCCGTGCAGACGCTCTCTCCAGATTGGCAACATCGGCCTACGACTCTTTGGGTCGGACGTTCGTCGAAAACCTCCAGCAGCCGAGCATCGATCGGGTCGAAGAAGTGCAGCAACTAACGTCCGAGCCAAGTTGGATGGACCCGATCGTCCGGTACCTGACCGACGGGGTCAGTCCCGAAGATCCCGCGGAGGCCAAGCGACTCTGATGGTCGGCCTCGCAATATGTGATCATGGACGACCGACTCTACAAAAGGTCGTTTTCCCTCCCTTTGCTCAGGTGCTTGGGGCCGACCGACACCGACTATGCTCCCCGAGAGGTTCACGAAGGAATCTGTGGAAACCACTTGGGGGGCAAGTCCCTAGCCTTCAAGGTCCTGCGACAAGGCTACTACTGGCCGACCATGAAGAAGGATGCGGCGGAGTTGGTCCGGAGGTGCGAGCCATGCCAAAAGTATGCCAATATTCAGCACCAACCGGCCAGCCAAATCGCTTCCATTATCGCTCCGTGGCCCTTCGCCCAGTGGGGAGTCGACATTCTCGATCCATTCCCACCAGCGTCGGGCCAAAGAAAGTTCATCGTTGTCGCCATCGACTACTTCACGAAGTGGGTCGAGGCCGAGCCCTTGGCGCAGATCACCGAGCGGAAGATGGAGGACTTCATCCAAAAGTCCATCATCTTCAGGTTTGGATTGCCGCACACCATCATCACCGACAACGGACGGCAATTCGACAACCAAGACTTCAGAGACTTCTGCGCCAGGTTCCACATCCGGCATCGATTGACTTCAGTCGGGCACCCACAGTCCAACGGTGAGGTTGAGGTGACCAACCGGACCTTGCTCCATGGACTCAAGACCCGACTCAATGAAGCCAAAGGTCTCTGGGTCGACGAGCTGGGCTCCGTTCTGTGGGCTTACTGAACGACCCCCCGCATCTCGACCGGGGAGTCGCCGTTCAGTTTGGCCTACAGGACAGAAGCTATGATCCCGCTCGAGATTGGCCTGCCATCTTCAAGGGTCGAGCAGTACCAAGAGCCAGACAACTCCGAGAGTCGGAGGGCCGACCTGGACCTCCTCCCGAACTACGAGATGAGGCTCAAATCCGAATGGCTTCATATCGACAGAGGGTCGCCCAGTACTACAACGCCAAGGTCCGACCGAAGCTTTTCAGGCCTGGCGACCTGGTCTTGAGGAAGGCAGAAGTATCGAAGCCCTTGGACCAAGGGAAGCTAGCTCCCAATTGGGAAGGACCCTACAAGGTTGCAGACACCTTCGGACCGAGAGCCTATCGACTGGAAACCCTTGAGGGGAAGCCCATTCCCCGGACTTGGAACGCCGACAACTTGAAGCTGTATTACCAGTGAATTTTGTAATTCAATAGTCGGAATACAAGTTCAGTTTGAAATCTCGGGGTCTTAAAATCTTCAACTAGTGATCGGCGCTCAGCCCCAACGTATCGACGTGGACCTAGCACCGACGACACATCGGACCCTTACAAGGACCGATGCAACTACAACGACGGGAGTTGGCACTCCTTCGACGATGCGTCGGACCCTCACAAGGGCCGACGGACTCTTATGAACGGGAGTTACACTCCTTCGACTCTCGGCAACACATTCGCCCCTGACAAAGGCCGATGCATTGTTGCGACGGGAGTTCATACTCCTTCTACGGTCGAATTTTCGGGCTGAGCATCGGCCGACAGGCCGATCGGGCCCCGACCGAAGAAAGGCTAAAAGCCCACGCGACTGTCGTCGCGACTTCCGACCAGGCTACGGCCGGTCGAGAGATATTCGGCTTACCACCGTCTATCACACGACGCGACCTTAGTCGCATCCACGACTTGCCGGCCGACCTACGCCGGCTGAACGACATTCGGCTTGCTACCGTCTGTCGGAAGACACAGAACCCAACGCAAGAGTATGGGGACCCGACTTACCATCGTTCCCCCGACACTGCGCCGGATGACGACCGACTAAACGCATCTACGGAAGCCCGACTACCGAACCTTTACCAGGTTCGGTCGGCTCCCAACTCAACAGATGCACCCGACTGACGACTTCGACTATCGGAAGCCGACCTAAAGTCGGGACACATTCTACTTTCGGGGCCGCGCAAGTTTCGGAGTCCTACCGACTTACGTGAGTTAGCGACTTACTTGAGTTAGCGGCTAAATTCGACATCGCAGCAATGATCGCATTACAAACAGAAGAAAAAGAAAAAGTTTCATTCATTGATGAAAAGAAATTACAAAGTCGGGTCGAAGCCCGATTACATGTATTTTCAAAAACAAAAAGCGAAAATAGTCGGCAGGGCCGATCATCCGTCCTAGTCGATCTCTTCGACCGACGGAGGATCGGGGATGATCGGCGTCTCGCCATAGCGGCGCTGGGTCGGCCGCCGGAGGATGGGCTTCAGTCGGCAAGGAACTTCGGTCGGCACCTGCTCCGGATGGCCTCCTCCGCCACGACGACGCCTCCCGACGGCTGGTCGGCCATCTCCTCGGTCCTTCTCCTTCGCCCTTCCTCCTCGGCTAGCGGCGGGACGACGCGGCTGACGTCCACTCCGGGTACAAGGCGTGGACGGCATCCCGACCTCCTCGAACCCGACCCGGTATGAGGCGAAGCCCGATTCGAGCATCTCCTCCCGGTATTGGTCGGAGGACCGGAAGTCCTCCACCGCCCGATCGGCCGATCCCTCGCCGACCTTGCCTCGTCCTCAGCACGGGCGAGCTCCTGCCTCGCCGACTCCGCCTCGACCCTCGCCATTCGGCGTCGATCTGGGCGATGGACAGCTCCTCTTCGGCTTCCGCGAGCTTCTCCAGGCTGCCCGAAGTTGCTCGCGTTCCCCTTGGAGTTCGGCAGTGGCACCATCTCGTTCACGTCGAAGGCGACGCACGGCCCGCCTTTGTGCTTGGCCTCCTTCTTGGCCGACCGGAGTTCGGACCCAAGCCGGGAGACCTCGTCGACTAACTTGGCCTCCCGGTCGGCCGATGCTGGAGTTGGTCGGCCAACATTGCCCTCTCAGCCTCGGCCGCTGCCGACTTCTCCTTGAAGGCTGCCCGAACGTTGTCGAACCTCCGGTACCCGGCCTCCAGTTCGGACATTGTGAAGATCAGCTGCCGATGGAAAAAGCTTCGTCAGAATCGCATAACACGAAAATTTTTAAGTTAAAGAAAAAGTGATGCGAAGCTTACCTCAACCATCGTCGGGTAGAACCGCGACAGCATCTCGGCCACCTGCCGAGACCGCAGCGACTCTACGTCGGCTGGGAGGAGGATCCCTTGGCACAACCTCCTCGCAAGGTTGTGGTCGGCCAACGCCGACGCACCCTCGGGGTAGTATGCGCTGGGAGGCATTGAGCGGCTCCCCGACCTATCTTCCTCCGCGGGCTCCATCGGGGCTTTCCCCCGATTAGCTGCCCCACCGATGGGACTGGCAGCGACGGCACGCTGGAGTTCGACCCGGCGCCCCCCGTTGCGCCAACGGACGCCATCGGACGATGTTCGATTTCCTGAACATCATCCGGCTCCACCCGCACCGGCGAAACCGCCGATATTCCTTCGGCCGCCTCCTCAGTCAGCCTCTCCTCAGCTTGGACCGTCGGAGCCGCGAGGGCTATGACCGGCTCCGACTGGTCGGTCGCCGACGCCTCGACGGTTGGCGGAGCTGGGGTTGGTTTCTTTGAAGGGCGCGAAGGGCCGGCCCCCGACGCTGGCCTCTTCCTCGTGGCGAACTGCCGAATCTCGGCATCCGTCGGCCTCATCCTCGGTGGTGTCCCTGCAATACCGACAAGAATGTTAGAGGCTAGACCAAAAGCTGACCAAAAGCTAAATAAAAAGAAAAGCCGGAGGATCGGGCGATACCTATTCGGGGGACCAGACTCAGGCCGGCGTCATAGAGAGCTTGTTCGGTAACAAGCTCCCTCTGCTTCGGTACCGACATATCCTTCAGTCGGTGGAAGTCCTCCCGGTCGTCCGCATCCACCCGACTGTTGTCGTTGGCCTCGGTTCGGGTATACCCCAACGAGAAGGAAAGCCCCAAGAAGAAGAGGAGGAAACAAAGAAAAACTGGTTCTTCCATCCATGAATGGACGATGGAAGACCAGTTATGAAAGCAAGACCCTTCCGGGGGTTGAAGAGCCACCACCCTCGGGCTTTAGGGTGGGGTCGGAGCACAAAGAAGGCCCGGAAGAGTGAAACGCGGGGGTTGGTTGGCAAGAGCTGACACAACAGTGCGAAAGAAATGATTAAACGAACAGAGTTCGGCGCCAGTTGCGCCGGACAGAGTCCGTAGTAATCAAGTAGATTCTGGATGAACTCCGGAATCGAAAGTCGAAGACCCGCGCGAAGGTCTTCAACGTACAGCGCCAGATCGCCAGGCGGAGGGTTGTTGACCTGACCGCCGGCCCCTGGAGCGGAGAGCCGAAATGTCTTTTAAATTTTTTTAATTTAAATTTTTTTTTTATTTTGATATTTTACTTCACGATTATGAAATGTC
Source organism: Elaeis guineensis (assembly GCF_000442705.2). Taxonomy (NCBI): domain Eukaryota; kingdom Viridiplantae; phylum Streptophyta; class Magnoliopsida; order Arecales; family Arecaceae; genus Elaeis; species Elaeis guineensis. Next base: position 12,894,882 of record NC_025996.2, on the reverse strand, counting down.
TTTTGTTTTGTTTTATATATATATATATATATTTTTTGTGATTAAGTAAGTTCAAATGATTAGATCTAAAGGAAAAGTAATTAACTAAAAATAATAAAAGAGAAATTAGAAGCGTACCTGAGTTTTCCAGCAATCACCAACTAAATATAGAAACCTAAAGGAAAAAGAAAGAGAGTTATAAAGCACGAAGAACAAATATTTGAAAATAATTTAAAACGCTAAATCTCCGGCAACGGCGCCAAAAACTTGATGTTCAAATCTTAAAATTTGTAAATAAAACCGCAAGCGCACGGTGTGCAGAGTAGCACGACCAGCGAGTACGGGTCGATCCCACAGACACTTGGTTTTAAAAATGATTTTCAAATCTATGCTCAAGCGAGCTTTAACAAAAATCGAAAGTCGAAAGTTGTTTGCTAAAGACAATAAGACTAAGGATCTAGGGTTTTTGAATCCACTAGATCTAGATTAGGGAATTCTACCTAGAATTTTTCTTATTGATCCTAACGACTACTCCTCTTGTCTTTCCCAAGCATAGATTATGAAGGGACTAAGGCCCAACGATAACCCATCAAGATTCTTTACAGGGGAGTAGTAACTAGGATCCCTTAGGGTTTTCTCCTCCTATGCACTGAATCAAGCATGAACTATGAAGGGACTCTGACCCAACTGTAGTTCATCAAAAATTCTTGGCAAAAGAGGAAGAAAAAGAAACCCTAAGAAAAAGAAAGAACCCTATGTAAAATCCCTACTCATGATCTAGCTTCATCGCAAACCCTAGAAGGGATGCTTAGCTAGACATGATCTAAATCTACTTACAAAATTTAAATACAGAAAAATAAACTACCCTAATTTCATAAATTAAACTATCCTAATTGCATAAATTTAAACTGCATAATTTAAACTAACCTAATTGCATAAAATTAAATTGCATAAATTAAACTATCCTAATTGCAAGAAAAATAAATTGCATAATGTAAAGAGATGAAATTGCATAAAAAGAAGATTTTATATATAAAAAAAAATTTATTACAAAAACCTCAAAGCTCGAGGCTTGAAAAGAGAGCTAAAAACCCCACTATCTAGGGTTACAAGCTTGATCGGAAGGAAGAATACATAAAACAAGGGCCTTTGGGGGCTTTTTATAGGCATTTGGGGGTTATAAGGTTTTCAAAACTTTCGATGTGGGACTAAGAGGTTTTAGGGGGTTTATGGTGCGCCGATGGGTCCATGGTCCATGCGCCTGTTGCTGTGGACCAGGCGGCTAACCAGATCACCAAATCAGTTGATTTTTGACCAATTTTGATCTGATTTGACTCGGGTTTGACCCAATTGAGTCTTCTTTCTTCATTCTTCAATTTTTGGGTCAATTTAACTCCGTTTTGCATAAAATTTACGCCGTTGGAATCCTCTTTCCTTGTTCTTTCTATTGATGATCTCTTCTTCTGCAAAATATAATAACAAGTATCAATTTCTTAATAAAGTTAGATAATTTAGATATTAATTGATACTTTTTATGTCAATTTGTGATATAAATCACACCCCCCAACTTAATCATTGCTAGTCTCTTAGCAATGTACCAAAATAAGATCATATTCCAAAAAGATCCTTTCTTTGCAAATTAATTTAAGATCGAAATTCAAGAAGTTTTCTAGTATTACTAAGTAATGAGCTTCGAATTAGAATCGGTAGTCAGTCTACTTAGAAGCTTTCTTAGAGTACACTTAAAGTTTTATAGCACTTGTGTGAGTGATAACTAACTTAGTATTTCAGTATTAACTTGTACAGGCCAATTGTATCATTTTTCATAACTTAGTTCGATTAATTTTCTAAACACCCCAGATTAAACAAAGAACTAAGGTAGCTTTCACACTGTTTTTTTTTTTTTTTTTTTTTTTTTTTTTTACTGAGCATCCTGGCCTTCCCACCACCGTTTGACGCGAATCTCAACACTTGACTTAGGTGAAGAGACCCGGTTACTAGGCTTAGGGCAATCCACATTTACTCTGTGTTTTGCATTTTATTTCAGGCAGGTAGCTCTTTCCTTAAATTCAAATTTCTTCAATTGGGGTGTAGAGAAAATTATCTAATTTAAATAATACTCAAATTCTTAATTGGCCTTACAATTAACACCTACTTTACCTTGTTAGTGTGCATGTGCAATTGAAAGTGCTAATAGTCTTTAAATGACCTAAGCCACCAAGAGTCTAACCAGCTAATCTTCTCCGTGACTCACTACATTAGCAAATACTTTCTAACTTACTCTTATTTCTTTTATAGATTAATTTATTTCATATATATATATATATATATATATATATATATTTTTTAATTTTTTTTTTTTACATAATATATTAAATGCAAGAAATAACTCATAGTGGAAGGAAAAGGAAATGATAACACCTGATTTTGTTCAAGCTCTCCCCTCAACTTGACCGACATTGTCCCCAATGGAGTTTATCTAATTTATTTGTCCTAAGCAAACTGAAAACAAAGAAAGCATTAGAAATTAAATAAGCTGGGTTGCCTCCCAGAAGCGCTAAGTTTTATGTCTTCAGCCAGACCAAACCTCGAAGCAACTTAATCAGAATAAGTTGGTTCATAAAGAACCATGGCATCTTCAACAGTCTTGACAGGTAATTCCAAGAATGGTTTTAATCGTTGACCATTAACTTTAAAGATAACACCATTACTTGGGTTTTCAATCTCAACAGCTCCGTGTGAAAAAACTTCCTTTACTAAAAATGGTCCTGTCCATCTAGACCTAAGCTTTCCTGGAAACAGATGTAATCTAGAGTTATATAAGAGTACCTTTTGTCCGATATTGAAAGTTTTTCTCATAATTGATTGATCATGAAATGCTTTGGTTCGTTCCTTGTATATCTTTGCATTTTCATAGGCTTCATTTCTAAGTTCTTCTAATTCATTCAACTGAAGCTTTCTATGGTTTCCAGCGTCGTTCAAATTTGTATTTAGTTGTTTGATGGCCCACATGGCTTTGTGTTCTATCTCAATAGGCAAGTGACATGGTTTACCAAACACAATCCTATAAGGAGACATTCCTAGATTGGTCTTGAAAGCGGTTCGGTATGCCCAAAGTGCATCAATTAATTTCAAAGACCAATCCTTTCTATTGGCACTAACAGTTTTTTCCAGAATTTGTTTGATTTGTCGGTTTGACACTTCAACTTGTCCACTAGTTTGAGGATGATATGGTGTGGTCAATTTGTGGGTGACATTATACTTTTTCATCAATGTTGCAAAAGGTCGGTTACAAAAATGGGTTCCCCGATCACTAATGATTGCCCTAGGAATACCGAAATGGGAGAGAATATTTTCTTTAAGAAACTTAATGACCATTTTGCTATCGGGTGTTCTACATGCAATTGCTTCTACCTACTTTGAAACATAATCAACTGCTACTAGAATATATTTATTTTCAAAGGAATTTGGAAATGGTCCCATGAAATCGATTCTCCAAACATCAAAAACTTCAACTACCAAGATTGGGTTGAGTGGCATCATGTGTCGCTTGGTGATTCGACCCATTTTCTGACATTGAGCACAACTTTTACAATATTCATAAGCATCCTTAAACAAATTGGGCCAATAAAAACCACATTGGAGAACCTTAGCAGCAGTTTTCTTAGACGCGAAGTGACCCCCACATGCTTGATCATGACAAAAAGATAAAATATTCATGACTTCGTTATCTGGGATACACCTTCTAATAATTTGATCAGGACATTGTTTAAAAAGATAAGGATCATCCCAAATGAAATACTTCACTTGGGCAAAGAATTTATATTTATCCTGCTTAGTCCAATGAGAAGGTATCTTGCCTATGGCTAAATAATTTACAATATCAGCAAACCAAGGTTCAGTAGACACAGACATGAGTTGCTCATCTGGAAAAGATTCATTGATGGGTGGCTCACTAGATGGTGCAACTGGAATTCGGGACAAATGATCTGCTACAACGTTCTCAGTGCCTTTCTTGTCCCTAATTTCTAGGTCAAATTCTTGAAGGAGCAAAATCCATCTGATTAAACGTGCCTTGGCATCCTTCTTTGCTAGGAGATGTCTAATGGCTGAGTGATCGGTGTAAACAATGGTGTGGGTCCCAACCAAATAAGATCTAAATTTCTCTAAAGCAAAGACAATGGCAAGGAACTCCTTCTCAGTTGTGGTGTAGTTAAGCTGCGCATCATTTAAGGTTTTACTTGCATAATATATCACTCTAGGCAGCTTATTTATTCGTTGACCTAAGATTGCGCCCACAACATGATCGGACGCATCACACATTAATTCAAATGGTTCAGACCAGACAGGAGGATGAATGATTGGAGCTGATACAAGTACATTTTTTAGAAATTCAAAGGATTCCAAGCACTCATGAGTAAATTCAAATTTGGTATCCTTTGCCAAAAGATTAGTCAGTGGACGTGCTACTTTGCTAAAGTTGGCAATAAACCTTCTATAGAATCCAGCATGACCTAAAAATGAACGTATTTCTTTCACAGATTTAGGTGGTGGAAGACTTGCAATTAGATCTATTTTGGCCTTGTCCACTTCAATCCCCTTTTTAGAAATGACATGGCCAAGAACTATTCCCTGTTTGACCATAAACTGACATTTTTCCCAGTTGAGAACTAGGTGCTTCTCCTTACATCGTTCTAGAACTAATTGCAGGTGATTCAGACACTCGGAGAAGGTTAGACCAAAAACAGAAAAGTCATCCATAAAAATTTCTAGAAATTGTTCTATCATATCTGAAAACATGCTGATCATGCATCTCTGAAAGGTTGCCGGTGCATTACATAGTCCAAAGGGCATTCGTCTATAGGCAAAAGTACCAAATGGACAGGTGAATGTAGTCTTTTCTTGATCTTCAGCGGCTATGGGGATCTGGTTGTAACCGGAGTATCCATCAAGAAAACAGTAAAACTCTTGTCCGGCTAGTCTTTCCAACATTTGATCAATAAATGGCAAAGGAAAGTGATCTTTCCTTGTCGCAGCATTCAACTTTTTATAGTCTATACAGACCCTCCATCCTGTTTGGGTCCTAGTTGGGATAAGTTCGTTTGCATCATTTTGGACCACTGTTACCCCAGATTTCTTGGGTACTACTTGAACTGGGCTTACCCAAGAGCTATCAGAAATAGGATAAATTATTCCACTATCTAGGAGTTTCAGAATCTCCTTTTTAACTACATCCTTCATAACTGGATTAAGCCTTCTTTGGGCTTCTCTTGTTGGTTTAGCCTCTTCCTCTAAGTATATTCTATGTTGAACTATAGAAGGGCTTATTCCTTTGATATCTGCTATGGTCCAACCTATTGCTTCTTGATTTGCTTTTAGAACTGACAATAATTCCTCCTCTTGCTTGGGATCTAGGTCTGATGCAATAATTACAGGCAAAGTTTCTTTGGGTCCTAGATATGCATACTTGAGATGTTCTGGGAGGGGCTTCAGTTCTAAAATGGGTGCTTCCTCTATCGATGGTTTAGGTGATGAGTTCACCATCTCAATGATTGGTTCAGTAGGAAGTGTCGATTCCTGATTAATCTGATTTTCTTTAAGTATTTCATTGACATCCTCAGACTCATGGATTAACCAGGGGTTAGACTCTAGGTCGACTTCATCATCACTAATGTCAATGGATTCATAAATACCATCTTGGACTACATTGACATCAGCATGAGAAGAGGATTCCTGTTCTAAGTTAAAAACATTAAGCTCAATGGTCATATTCCCAAAGGATAACTTCATTAGACCATTTCGACAATTGATTTCAGCATTGGCCGTAGCTAAGAATGGTCTTCCTAAAATGACAGGTATATGTCCTTTAGGATTCGCAACTGGCTCAGTCTCTAAAACAATAAAATCTACAGGAAAAATAAAATTTTCAACCTTTATCAGAACATCCTCGACCATTCCCTTAGGGATCCTGAGAGATCTATCGGCTAACTGTAATGTGATCCCAGTAGGTTGAAGTTTTTCTAATCCTAGTTGTTCATACACCGAATATGGAAGGATATTCACACTAGCTCCTAGATCTAGCAAGGCCTTTTTTATATTGGTTTCTCCAATAACACAAGAAATTGTTGGAGCTCCAGGGTCCTTATATTTAATTGGCACATGGCTAGATAGGTATGAACTGACACTTGCAGCCAAAAATGCTTTCTTTGGTACATTAGTGGTCCTTTTCCTAGTGCAGAGATCTTTTAAAAATTTGGCATAAGTTGGAACCTGATGGATTATATCTAAAAGAGGAATATTAATTTGGACTTGTTTAAATACCTCTAAAATTTTGTCTAAATGTTCAGATTTATTAGATTTCAGTCTGTTTGGAAAAGGAGCTCTAGGACTTTTAAGTACTGGACTAGGTGAATTTTCAGTTTCTGGTGCTTGAGGTTGAAAGGTAGTAGTTTTAGAAGGTGACTCGGCAGATGAGTCATCTATATCATCAAGTGCAACTACCTTATTGTCTATTTGTTTTCCTGATCTTAAGGTATGAATGGCATTTACACCATTAACTTGGTTTCCTTGTTGGGGTCGTGGACCATTTTGGTTCCTAGGATTTGGCTCAGGTTGGCTAGGTAACCTACCATGTTCTCGTTCACTAATGGTCGAAGCCAGCTGACTTACTTGCATTTCCAGACGGGCTATAGCTTGGGTGTTATTATTTATGAGTTGACCCGTGGTTTGCATAAAGCTGGTATGTGTCTTCATCATGGCTTCTAGGCTTTTCTCTAAAGAGGTAATTTTCTTGTCATTATCATGGAAGCCTGGTGGGTTGTTCATTACTGGGTTGGACCTTAGATTTTGCTGATTGAAATTTGGATTGCCTACATTAGGATTCTGGGACCATGAGAAATTCGGGTGATTCCTCCAACCTGGGTTATATGTGGGTGCATAAGGATTGTTCAATGGTCCTTGATAGGTGGCATTCACCTGTGCACACTCATTCGAGTAGGAACATTCTTCTAAGACATGGTCTGGTGCATTGCACCCTTTACACATGGGTGCAGATATTTGATTTACATTGGCTGGTCTCTGTAATTCTAAGGCTTCCAATCTACGTGTTAAGGTTGCAATCTTGGCCTCTGATGCTAGGGTTGGTTGAATTTGATGCATTCCTCCTCTTGAAAGTGTAGCTTTATCAGGTTCCCTAGTTGTTTCCCACTGTAAATTTTTCTCGGCTAGATCTTCTAAGAATTGCCAAGCTTCAGTAGTTTCTTTGTCCATAAATTGGCCTTGGCACATGGACTCTAGCATGGTTCTTGAGTTTGAATCTAACCCCTCATAGATGATCTGGCATAGTCTCCAAGTTTCTATTCCATGGTGTGGGCATTGGGTCAAAAGATTCTTGAAACGATCAAAGTACTTCCAAAATGATTCACCAGCTAGTTGGTAAAATTGATTTATTTCATTCCTAATCCTAGCTGTTTTATGATGGGGAAAATACTTTTTTTAAAAATGTTCTCACAAAGCCCTCCCAGGTAGTGACAGAATAGTTTGGCAGACTATAAAGCCACTTCTTAGCATTGTCCTTAAGGGCAAAGTTGATTAATCTAAGTTTGACCTCATTCTCTGTTAATTGCAGTTTCATGGTTGCACATACCTCCTCAAATTCTCTAATAAATATATAAGCATCCTCTAATCCTGTGAATTTTGGAAGCATATTTATGATTTGAGGTTTGATTTCAAAATTGTTAGCTGTGGGTTGTGGCAACCTGATACAAGATGGTTGGATGGAGCCAACTGGATAACACAAATCCTTAAGGGTCATGGGTTGGATTGGTTCAGCCATTGGAACAACAGGAATTGACTCAATTCTAACTAGACGACCCGACACTCTTCTCCACACACGAGGTGTATAGTTCTCGATGTTTATACAATTTTTTTTTTTTATAAAATTTTTATGTATAAGAAAAAGAAAGAGAAAAATTCTAAAGAGAGAAGATCCTAAGGAGTCCTAAATCTAAAGAAAAGTAACCAAATTAATTTAAATTTTAATAATTTTTTTTTTTTTCAAACAAGTGAAACAATAAATTAAACTCAATCTATCCTAGGGTTAACCTAAATCTAGACAGCTCCTAACTGTTCCAAGATGACCCTTCAAACCTTTCAAGTGGAGATTGATCAACTAGTTAGCCAGGTAAGTATAAGAGGTGGGAGGTTCACTCATCGTTGCCTTTCTAGACACCAAACGAGTTGGCCAGGCCAGCAACTGAACCAATTTAACAAACCACCCTCAGGGACTTGCCTAGACACCAACTAATCAAACAACTCAAACTTGGAAGAACTCTTAGGGTTCCTTGTCCTATTGAGCTCGAATTCCTTAAGGTTGACGTCTAATTGATTTTAAGATTAAAGGTCTAGGTAATGCAATATGATGGACAAGACCACATTAGTGCTACGACGTCGTGGCGAAGACCACGGTGGGAGATCGAGCGCAGCGCCCGCGACGGGAGAGGGAGGGAGGGGGACATCCCCCGTCTCTGTGAGAAGACCTGGCCGACGGGTCCAGAACCGGCCCGGTCGACTTAACTATTTGTTTACCAAGGCCGAGACCGGACCTGAACACAAGAGGGGTCGGAAAGGCAAGACGAGCTGCCGGTTCAAGAGGTGAAAGCGGGTCGGATCGTATTTATCTAAATTTATTTTTATATTTTAATCTATTTAAATATATATAAAAAATTAAATATTTAACTATTATCTATATCTAAATATCTGAATCTATTTATAATTATATTTAATTTTATATAATATTTATAAATTTTTAAGATATATAACCATATTAACATCCTACTAATATAATTTATTATCCACTTAATAACATCTTTTATTTCATGATCATAAAATTTAATTATCTGACTTATATCGATATTTATATCAATTCTTTCATAATCTCAATTATATTCGTATTTATTTAAAATAAATATAAATATAAATTTTTATATTTAATTAATATCTATATCTATATTTATATTATTTAAATAAAATAAAATATAGGTCACGGATATACTGGTGTCCAGCTAGTGTCCACTCCGGATTCCACGCCCATTTCCAATGAAAAAAAAAAAAAAAATCAGGTCATGAGAGGTCGGACCTCAAGTAAATGAGTGATGATGTTCGATTATTTTTTAAAAAAAAAAAGTTTAATGATTAAGATTCTTAGAAGTAAACAAATAGCATCAGTGATGTTTTAATATTCGAATAATTTAGATTCTTGCAAGATAAACCAATAGGCAACAATGATAAATTTAATAGCTCTGTGGTTAAGTTGCAAAAAATACTGTGGTTAAGTTACAGATCACTGTTGTTTGTTTAACAACATGCGGAAATATTGGGAGTGGTGGCTTGGTTGTACAGCTACTATCAGCTGAGAGTTCACTTTCTATAACTGCATGTTCTCCATCTGGACCTTTTCCTGTATATCTATATCCCTGCAGGTTAGTGGTGGCACATTTGCTCAGTGCGGGAACCGGGGCCTTGGACGTATTTTGCTTGTTCTAGAGTTCTTATGGTATCCAATTGTTCATCTGGTCCTCTTTGTTTCAATTTTAATATTAATTTTTATTAAAAGAATTGAGCTTAATTAAAAAAAATATCTAATTAAAGGTTCAAGAATTTATTCCGTAGCATATTCTTGATTATTCTTTGACATATTCTTGTTATTCCCTATCTATATTTGAGTCTACATATTTGTATTATAGGTCTTTGTACACACTTTTGATTTAGATTGAAGAAAAATAAAAATAAATATCTCCTTCTCTTTTTCATCATGGTATCAGAGCTTCCGGGTTCTGATCCATTCTTTCTTCCTTCCCCTTCTTAAAAAAAAAAAAAAAAAACCTTCTCTTTCCTCCGCCCACCTCTGCCCTCGTTTTCCATTATTATTATTTTTTTTCTCTCTTCACAGCAAACTGCTGCCACCTTTCTCTCGGGCATCACCTGCGAAACCCCTTCCGACCGAAACCCCTCCGAAACCCCGGCGTCACCTTTCTTCCCGGTCGCCACCGCAGCCATCGCAGCTCTCTTTCTCACCGGCCGCCTCCATCGAGCCTCCGTCGAGCCCCTTCTTTCCGGCCGAAGCCCCTCCAAAGCCTCCGCATCCACCGAGTCCATCCGCAGCCATCGCCACCGCAGCCCCCTTTCTTCCCGGCCGAAACCCCTTCGCCGGCATCCGTCGAGTCCATCCGAGCCCCTTCTTCCCGGCCGAAGCCCTTCCAAAGCTTCCGCATCCGTCGAGTCCATCCGCAGCCATCGCCACCGCAGCCCCCTTCCTTCCCGGCCGAAAACCCTTCCTCCATCTCCCGGCCAACCTCCTTCTCGTCTCCCACCTCCGCTTTGGCGTGCCCGACGTCGTGGCGGCCTCTGCTGCCTCCAGCCCCCGACGGCGTCGCCGACGACGGCAGCAATCCCGTGCTTCATGAGATACATAATCGGTAAAAGCCACAGCTTCCTTTTTTAACCCTTTCTTTTATTTCATTTACCAAAAAAAGAAAAAAAAAAGAAAAAAAAAGAAAAAAAATGAAGAACTTTTATGCCTAGATACTTAAGAAGCCTGTATTTACGGTGTATCCGGTGATTCGTGTGTCTGGTGATTCATTGATAGTGTGTCAGTGAGATTATCATTTTGTTTGTATGGCCAATCCAATTACTATGCAAGATCTTGAAGTCTGCTGGATCGGCTTATTACAGTTGCCACTCGATCAGGGGGTTCGTCAAGAGATAGTGGATCACTGAATGCTCTTCAAGTGGCTGTAAATTTTGATGGCCCAACGACATATTTACAATGGGAGAGGAGCACTCGTCTACTTGTACAAGGGCGAGGCTTGGAGGGATATCTCACCGGCACAAAGAAGAAACCTGCTAATAATGAGCAGGATATGGCTCAATGGAGAATGGAGAACTCTGTTGTTCTAGCATTTCTTCTAAATACCATGACACCAAATGTGGCAAGAAGTGTGCAACTGCTGGAGACTGCACAGGAAGTCTGGGAGAAGGTGGCCCAAATGTTCTCACAGAAGCAGAATTCTGCTCAAGCATTTGAGATCCGTTCTCAATTACGTCAGCTTCGTCAGGGAGATTTATCTATCACTGAATATGCCACCGAGTTGAAACGTCTTCGGTCCGAAGCTGATCATTATAGAACTTTTGCTCCACAATGCTCCATCGATGTTGATGGATTTCAGAAATATTTAAAAGAAGAACGGGTCCAGGACTTTCTATATGGTCTGAATCCAGAATATGAATCTGTCAGAGTTCAGCTCCTCGCCAGAGATATTTTACCTAGTTTAGGTCAAGTCTTCTCTACTGTTTTAAGCGAGGAGACACGGCGACGAGTGACTTCTGACTCCAATAGTTCTATAAGATCAGCCCTTACCGTACAGCCACGCAGGTAGGTGAGAAGGTATGTTTTCATTGTAAAAAGCCTGGGCACACTAAGGCATTTTGCTGGGATCTCCATGGCCGTCCAAATCAGCCTGGGCGTGGTAGTCGGGGCCGTGGTGGTTGTCGTAGTGGTGGAAGAACTGGAGGACAGAATCATGTTCGTGGACCTGCCCAAGCCAATCTCTCTAAAGAGACCAAGGGTGCTGTACACAGCTTATCTACAGAGGAGTATCAGACCTTTCGACAAATGATGGAAAAGTATGAATCATCTTCTAACACCACACCTTCTACTCTGGAACAGTCTAGCCACCAGGACGAATATCTTGATTCCTCTCTTTTTGCACACTCAGGTACTTCATATAAGTTATCACATGCATTTACTTGCGGGACATCCAACTCCTGGGTAATAGACTCAGGAGCATCCAGTCACATAACAGGGGCACCTAATAGTTTTATTTCATATTCACCATGTTCAGGATATGACAAGGTCAGAATAGCTGATGGATCTTTTACTCCTGTTTCAGGAAAAGGATCCATTGACTGTACTCCTAACTTAAGATTATCATCAGTATTGCATGTTCCATCCTTTCCTACAAATTTACTCTCTATCAGCTCTGTTACTAGAGATTTGAACTGCTCTATCATTTTTTGGCCTTCACATTGTCTATTTCAGGAGCAGAAAATGGGGAAGATACTTGGGGGTGGTAGAATGCACAATGGACTCTATTATCTATCAACTGATGAGAAAAGTATGAGCTCTTCTTTGACGGGGTATGCATTGTCTGCTGAAGGTGCCACTTCAGAACTTATGTTACATCATCGTAGGCTGGGTCACATTCCTTTTTCTATTCTTGGTCGCTTATTTCCATCTTTATCAACTAAATGCAATAAAAATTTGTTAGTTTGTGATCATTGTGAATTGGCTAAACACACCAGAGCAGTATTTTCTATATCTGGAATTAGAAGTTCTCAACCTTTGCTTTAATTCACTCTGATGTATGGGGACCATGTAGTACCAATACTCTCAAGGGCCATAGGTAGTTTGTTACCTTCATTGATTGTTTTAGTCGAGTAACTTGGGTCTATTTATTGAAGAAAAAAATGGGAGTTTTAAACTGTTTTAAAGAGTTTCATAAATTTGTAGGTACTCAGTTGGTGTTGAAATTAAAATTTTACGTTCTGACAATGGCACAGAATATATTAATCAGGAGTTCCGTGCGTATCTTCAAACTCACGGAATTCTTTATCAAACCACTTGTGTTGATACTCCTGCTTAAAATGGAGTTGCCGAAAGAAAAAATCGGCACTTATTGGAAGTAGCCCGATCCTTACTTTTTACCATGCAAGTTCCTAAATTTTTGTGGGATGAGGCTGTCTTGACCGCGGCTTACTTGATCAATCGTATGCCTCTAAGAACACTCGGGTTTAAGTCCCCCATACAATGTTTGAAAGGGTCTACTGATTATGTAGTCACTCCTAGGATCTTTGGATGTGTTTGTTTTGCTCATGATCATAGACCTTCAGTAGGAAAACTAGATCCACGAGCATTAAATGTGTCTTTGTCGGTTATCCTGCTACTCAAAAGGGATACAAGTGCTATTATCCCCTGAGCGACGAATGCTTGTTACTATGGATGTTACTTTTCGAGAAACTGAAGCTTATTATGGAAGTCGTCTATCTGATAATAAGACACCAGAATTACTTCTTCTGGGTGACTTTCTATACACACCAAATTCTGGTGCCCAGGGGAGTATCATAGTAATGATGTTCAGAGGGAGCCTAGTATTGAGAATGATGTTCAGAGGGAGCCTAGTATTGAGAAGAAGAAGAGTCCAGTGTGCATTCACCACCAATTGCCTAGGTATCTCCACCGCTTGAAGCTTTTTCTCCAGAGTCTCCTAATGGTAACAATATTTCTACTACTTCTTCCATTTCTAATCTTAATATTCCTATTGCAAAACGGAAGGGTACTCGCTCAATTGTTCCTCCTGCTCGTTACCGTTATGATATCACTAATTATGTTTCATATAAGAATGTGTCTCCATCTTATCAAAGCTTTATAGCTGTATTAGACTCTGTCTGTATTCCTAGTACCTGACAAAAGGCTATGGCAGAACCTAAGTGGAAGGAAGCAATGTTAGAAGAGATGACTGCTTTATCCAAAAATCAGACGTGGATCTGGTCACCCTGCCAGCTGGGAAGTATCCTGTAGGGTATAAATGGGTGTACACTATAAAGCAGACTCCAGAAGGCAAGGTGGAAAGATACAAAGCTCGGTTAGTAGCAAAGGGATACACTCAAATATATGGAGTAGACTATGATGAAACCTTTGCTCCAGTGGCCAAGATGAACTCTATTCGAACACTTATATCATGTGCTGCTAATTTTGGCTGGAAATTACATCAGTTAGATGTGAAGAATGCATTTCTTCATGGAGATCTTCAGGAGGAAGTATACATGCAGATACCACCAGGATTGAGACTAGAGCAACATTGAAAAGTCTGTAAGCTAAAGCGCTCACTTTATGGTCTTAAACAGTCTCCTCGAATCTGATTTGATCGATTCAGTCGGACTGTAAAAGGATGGGATATAAACAGAGTAATGCAGATAATACTCTATTCTATAGACATCTCAAGGAAAAGAAAACTATACTCTTGGTTTATGTTGATGATATTGTAATAACAGGAGATGACCATCATGAGATTAAACAACTCAAGAAAAACTAAAGCAAGCATTTGAGGTAAAAGATCTGGGTCCACTAAGATATTTTTTGGGCATAGAAGTTGGACGATCATCCAAAGGTTTTTTCTGTCACAACGAAAGTATGTATTAGATTTGCTTTCTGAGACTGGGATGTTGGGTGTAAACCTGCTACTACTCCAATAAATCAGAATCATCGAACAGTGACAGATGGTGGAACTCCTGTTGATCGAGAAAGGTACCAGCGGTTAGTTGGAAGGTTGATATATCTTTCACATACAAGACCCGACATAGCCTATGCTGTCAGTGTCATCAGTCATACATGCATGATCCACGAGAATCACACATGGAGAGAGCTTTCAGAGTATTACGCTATCTGAAAGGATGTCCTGGTCGTGGTTTGTTGTTCTCACAAACAACACATTCCAGGTTGAGAGATTTACTGATGCAGATTGGGCTGGATCATTGGATGATATGCGATCTACTTCTGGGTATTGTACTATGTAGGGGTAATTTAGTTACCTGGAGAAGCAAGAAACAGTCAGTGGTGGCTAGATCATCAGCAGAAGCTGAATATAGAGCAATGGCTCTAGCATATGTGAACTTCTTTGGCTTCAGAAGCTGCTTCAGGAATTACAACTTCTAAACAAATTTCCTCTTCGTTGTATTGTGACAACAAAGCAGTGATTGAGATTGTAAGCAATCCGATACAGCATGATCGTACCAAACACATCGAGATTGACCGTCATTTTATCAAAGAAAAGATTAATCAAGGCCAGATCTGCATTACCTATATTCAGTCTTCTGATCAGGTGGCAGACATTCTAACCAAAGAGCTTAGCTCATTGTGTTTTTCTGGATTGACTGACAGATGGGGCTTCGAGATATCTTCGCCTCATCTTGAGGGGAGTATGGAAGGATTGAGCTTAATTGAAAAAAATATCTAATTAAAGGTCCAGGGATTCATTCCGTAGCATATTCTTGATTATTCTTTGGCATATTCTTGTTATTCCCTATCTATATTTGGTTCTACATATTTGTATTTATAGGTCTTTGTACACACTTTTGATTTAGGATGAAGAAAAATAAAAATAAATATCTCCTTCTCTTCTTCATCAATTTCAACCTTGCTTGGGTGGTGTGCCATGTGGTACCCATCCGCTGTTTTCTGAGACTGTATAGCAGCTTCCACTGTTTTGGGGTCATTATCTACCTGCTGTGGAACGTATATGTTACTGTTTCACCTTGTTATGGGTATCAATTTCAAAGGAGTTCTTCTTCTAATCCATTTACTATACAGCTATTTTGGGATTTCGAATTCTGTGGAGTTACAACAGTTGTTACATGCCCGCACAGAAGTTTGGGTTTTATTCACACCTGATTGTTTTTTTGTAAAGGCTCAAGTTAGAGCTATTTTGTTCTACGTATGTATCCATCCTTTACTTTGTATCTGCAGTTGTAGGTTCTCAGGCTTGCATTTTGTTCATATCTTGACAGGCCTGTTTTGTTCCCGTACTTGTACATTTGTTAATCTAAATAAATACTCTCACACCTTCTACCAAAAAAAAAAAATATGTGGGGCTCCCTCATGCATGGTAGAAGCTCCTCAGGCATACATGATAATGGCTTGGTAAATATAAACGATGATGATCCAATGTGTCATAAATGCATATTCTAAATTTTTTTTTTACCTTATCTAAGATTTTGGCCAAAATCTAATATCTATATCTGAAAGGAGAGTTTAGAGCTCTCCAATGTACTATGTGTCAAACTCTGAACTCTCCAATAATTTTTTATTTATATTTTCAGTAATATTTTTTTTTCTATTTGCTTCGAACCCTTTTCGAGCCATCCGGATGCCCACCTCTTCGCCACTTTCTTGTCGATCTCCATCACCTCCCATCGGTCTCTGCCACCTCCACCAGTCTCTGCCATCATCTTCCTCCCCATTCTTACCGGTCTCGGCTTCCTCCTCCAATCTCCCTTAGGTGCTTTCCTTCCACAAATTTTCAAAAAGAGAAACGCTGATCTCCTCCCTGCTCTCCTTGCCGCCACCTCCTGCCAGTCTCTACCATTGCTTTCCTTCCCATCATCACTGCATTGGCCTTCTCCTTCGATCTCCCTTAGGTGTTTCTTATCCATATATCTCCCTCAAGTATCGAGCTCTGAACTCCCCAATGGGTTTTCTTTTTAATTTCCTGCAATTTTTTTTTTCCATTTTGCTTCAAACCCTTTCCGAGCCTTCTTCCCAAACCGTCACGACACCCACCTCTTCCCTACTCTCCTTGTCAGTCTCGACCACCTCCTGCCAGTCTTCCTCCCTATCATTACTAGCATTGGCCTTCTCTATCAATCTCCCTCGGGTGTTTTTCTTCCCATAGATCTCCAAAAAAGAGAAAAAAAGAAAAAAAATTATCCAACATAAAACCTCAACTATCGTCTAAGCTTTCCTACTCGCCGCACCAAGCCTCCCACCCTATTGGACTCCCAAGGATAGAAAAAATAGAGACTGACAAGAGAAATAGAGGAAAAATCAAAGAAATAGGGGAAAGGCGGAAAAAAATTTAAGGATAAGACCTTTCCATATATAGATGATCATTTTTTTTTTCTTTTCGCTTCTTTTTCTTTTCAATTTATTATCTTTTTCAAAGATCGATCCATGGGAAAGGAGAGCACTTAGAGAGAAATTAGAAGGATTCTTTAAGTTCTGATATGGTAGTATATGGGATTTGTGCGAGTTGTGGCGGTGTGAGGTGGTCCCTTGAGGTTTTGAGAGCTTAATCTTGGTAGAAGCATGATATTTGCTGGGATTTGAGGATTTTTGATCGAAAAAATTTCTTAGCTACAAAATTTTTAATTTATATATAGGATCCTATCTCATGATAATGATGTAGGGGGCTACCTGATGGGGATTGTCGATGGATGGTATTTTCAATGAAGCATAATAGAGCTGAATGGGGGTACTGTAAAATTTTTTTCCCAACTATATAGAGAGAGTTCAAAATCCACAACAGCATCCTCTCGAAAAAAGAAAAAAAGAAAAAAAAATGATCGATCTATATGACCTATCCCAATTTTTTTTTATATTTTTCTCTGATTTTTTTCTATATTTTTCAATATTCTCAAAAGTCTCAATAGGATGGTTTTCTTTCTAAGAAGCGGCAGCACTTTTTTTCTTTTTTTTTTTTTGTGTTTCGATTCAATTGGAAAAAGGCAAGATTAGCAGTGGTGTTTTTTTCTTTTTTACCATTTTTATTACTTTTTATTGCTGTTTTGTTAGTTTATTGGAGGATTCAAAAGATCAAAAAGGATGGTCTTTAGAGCATTCAGCAAAGCAAAATGGGGTTAGCAGTGTTGTTTCTTATTGATTATTCTTTTTTTTCTAATTATTTTTTTTATTATTTCATTTGTTTGCTTAAGAAGAAACTAAGAGAACTAAGCCAAAAAAGATGAGTGGCATATCTCTTTTTTTTTTTATAATTTGTTTGATCGTTTATTACTTTGTATTCCCCCATCAATTTAATGAAAATGTGTCAATAGGAATCCGACAACTTTTAGATTTTTGGCCCATCATATGAGAAGCTGTGTTTGGTTTCTCATTAGAAATGTAGAAAGGTTGCTACCTATATATGGGTAGCCTTTCACTCCATCTACAAATATTATTGGAGGTAAGAAGGGATAAAAGGTTGCTACCATAGTTTGGCAGCCTTTCAGAGTAAAAACGATGTGATACGGTTGCTGTTCACATTCGACAGCCTTTCAGTACTCAAACCGAGAAGGAAGAAACCATGTAGGAAAGAAATGATCCGATTCATAGATTGAGTGAGGTATTAGTGAACAAAGAAAAAGAAGAAGTCAAGATGTTGAATTAGTGAATCAGGTGTGGGCTAATGGATGGAGAAATCAGATTATTGGATTTCAGCTTAACGAGCCCGTGGATTTCAGCTGGCTGACGGGTATCGGGTTAATGGGTTTGGGGATCCAACTCTATTTAGATCCGAGTTATTAGGTTGGTGGGTCCACTAACCGACTTCTGGATAGTCGGGTTAATGGGTTGGTTCGGTTAGGATTAGGGTCCGATTTGGGTTAGGTGTCAAGATTAGGGTTAGGATAAGGGTTGAGTTTGGGGTTACATTTTAGGATAGGGTGGGTGTTCGGGTTAGGGTTGAGTTTAGGGTTAGGGGTTGGGTTAGACTAAGTCTAGGGTTACGGTTTAGATTGGGGTGGGTGTTCAAGTTAGGGTTACAAGTCTGGTTAGAGCTAGGGTTAGGGTTAGGGGTTCGGCTAGAATTAGGGTAAGGGTGACGGTTAAAGTTAGGAGAAGGTGGAATTGGGGAAGACAATGGAAAAAGGAAGGAAAATAGAAAAAAATAAACCATGGAGATGGTGAGAAGAAGATTCAAGTTTGGATTGGAACGAAGAAATAAATGAAAAATAAAGAAAGAATGAATGATAAGTAAGAGAATATGAAAAAAGATAAAAATTAATAGGTGGTGAAGGGGAATTTATCTTGAATGGGTTCGATCGGAGGTTAAGGTGTAGGCATTGATCAAAAGAGCACAGAGGGATTAGTCTAAAGTGAGCATAGAGAAAATGATATAAAAAGCAGTCGTTATGATATATGATTGCAACACTATAGGGATGAATAGAGTCGAGACTTATCAAAGGGAGGAGTAATGGGTGGCGTCATGCATAGTATCCTCTTATGTACCGTCTTAAGAGAGAAAATGAGTGGGGAAAAAAGCACCAATGTATTCTCCAAGCAAGAAAAAGGGATTAGGATCGAACGAAGAAATGGACCCAAAAAGTGGTGATGACGGGGGGAGAAAGGTGGGATGACGAAGTGGTGAGAAATGGAGGAAAGATTTGATGAGTGGTGATAGAGAAGGTAGAGAGTGGAGTGGGGAATTAGTAGAAAAAAAAATGAAGAAACAATCGATTGATCGGTGGTGGAGAAGAGGCGAGGAGAGGGAGAGGTGAGGAATTGATAGTAGTGGGATAAATTTAGAAAAAGATAGAATTAGATTTTAAAAAAATCTAGGTCGCATAGAAATTTCATGCATTCCCAATCTATAGACCCTATAAAAACTATAGGATTATGCATATGTCCGCATAGTTTCTTCATATAGAAACAATTTAAAAGGTAATTGTACAATTATATTATGCAGAAGCTTGCATAAAATAGGTTGTTTGTACTTATTCTCTGTGGGCCTTTTTATAAAATAATTTATGAAAAATTAAGATTTCTTTTCAAAAAAACTTAAAATTAATTTTTGGCCATATTTTAAAAAATTATTTGCTATATTTTTCTTTCATGGTGATGTAAATTTGACACCATCTTTTTTTAAAAAATAATTTATTATTATGTAATTTTATTTTTGATTTATTTTTTAATTAGAGAATAAAATTATGATTTCCTAAACCTGAGATCCAAATTTTTTATAAATAGTAGTATGGATTAGTGTTTGCATATTAATTAGTTTTATATGTTTCTATTTCATGAATTATGCTTATAAATAAATTTATAATTAAATACACTATTATTTTCAAGTATTGACAATAATAATTTAGTACCCTTATTTTTTAAAAAATAAAAATTACTATATTTATTGTTCTGAAATTGGTATCTGTTAGTGGATATAGATTATCATTAGAATCTTAAAAAAATAATGTATTTATTTTATTTTATGTATTAAAAATTTAAAATATTATTTATAATTACCAAATATTTAAAGAAATATATTTATACTTTTATTTTATCAAAAAAATAAAAATTATTTTTTAAAAATATAGAATTATTTATTAAAGTACTTATTTTATGATCTACTGTAATTGTAGGCATGGATTTAATTAAAATTTTGCCAAAAATTTTGGTATTGGAGATTATCACTAAATTAGGTATTATGCCATCAGTTATGGATTATAAGTTTCGAAAGAAGTATTGATCACAACTCTTGAAAAGTACATTTATTCAGAAATTTTTCAACACACCATTTTTCTGAAAACATCATGACTTCTTACAATTTGGTATTGAACTCTTACAATAATTATTTTATTATAGATTTATTTTTTTTAAAAAATTAATTTCTTTTAATTGTATAGAGATGAGACAGAATTATCATTGAAGAAAAAAAAACATCCCAAACAATTTAACTTTAAGCAACTTATTTTCTTCACTATAATAGCCATTTTATTTAATTATGATACGTATGTAAGTTTATAATATAGAAATATAATATTTATTTTTTGATTTTTAGTACAAGTGAATAAAAGAGTTCATAAAGAATTGATCACCGTGTAAATTTTTAAAACAATATTGTATATCATATATTTTTTTAATTTAAAAAATTTTTTTATAATTATTTCCTATTCTTCATATTTTGATCAAGCCTACAGTGTAGTGTAGGGCTCTTGCTAGTGGATATATTAAAATGAAGATCTTTATGCGGACAAAGCCTTTATTTGACACCATGGCTAAGGTTCTCTGTTCGGCCACTTTGTTCGCCGCCCACTCGATTGAGACTCCTCAGGATGAAAAACAATGAAAAAACTTGGGGAAACAGCTTCCCTGTTTGGCTGCTTCGTTTACTTCATGCCTCCCACCTGATTGAGACTTTCGAGGATGGAAAAACAACGGGAAAACCCGGGAAAAACATAGAAAAATCTACAACATCAAGGGAAAGATCGAAAAAAATTGATGTACATAGATAAAGAAAGCTAGAGAGGGGGCAATGATCGGTTGGCCACGTCGAAGCGCTCGCGGAAGCTCCTTCGCAATGCTCATGGAAGCTCCCGGAACCTCGTGTACATTTGTGGAGAGAGGGTACATGTGGAGAGGGGATGAGAGCGGAGGAGGACTGGAATAGGGAGAAGGTGGAGTCGATGGGGATAGGGAGGGTGCTGCAGACGAAGCGATGAGCTTGGGCTTCGCGATTTCCATCTTCCCCACGCACTAGAGCTCCCCTGAGCCCTCTGTGGCATCGGCTACTCCTCCTCTGACAGAAATCCAAGAACTAGGGTTTGTAGTTTGGTGCCGAAGTGTTGACACAAATACTAGCACCGGTCGGAGGCTGGGAGCTCTAATGTGAATCCCCGGTTCGAAATGCGTTATTGTAGGTTTTCACTCTCCCTATATTTTTCCAGTTGATGAGATGTGAAACCATGGCTATAATCAGAAAGAAATATATTGAATGGACAGATACCCTGCGCATCATGCGGTTAATATGCTAGTATATATCTATTTATATTTGCATCAGCATTTATCAATACATGCAAGAAGCTTATGGCAACCGTAATCCAGGATCCTCCGCTTGATTCCTTACTTTGTAAATATACATTATGCTTAAATAAATTCTGGGTGGTTTCACCCCCCGTTTCATCAAAAAAACCATAATCCAGGATTTGATAGTATTACCACTGAGAATCGATCAATCAGGATGCCGAGCAAACAGTGTTGCCGCTGGAAATTGGCTCGACCAGGATGCTGAGCTAGCTGATCTGCTGGAGGGCTCTGACAATCAACTAAACTAATCAAGAAGGTCGGTCGGAGATCACGATCGATGTATATTTGAAGTGGTGATGTGGTAGCATCTGCGCTCAGATGACAATGACTCCCATGCCGATCACTCTCGACATAGAAGAAATCATGCTCGGATCTTTGAGCCAATGCTAGATCTAACCTAAAGCAATATAAACAAAAAGCTATCTTGCCAAAGAGTGTTCGATGAGGAACCTCCAATATCTAAGTCAGATGAACTCTCAGAGAATAATGAAAGTGTTATAGATAGTGACAGAATGATGACGCAGGGGTACTGTAAAGGCTTGAGAGCACTTACTTGGAGAGTCTTTTGAAAGGGATTTGTATAGACAAGGATCGGCATCTATTGCCAAGGAACTCTAGCATGCGGATCAACCATTTTGGCAGCTGATCGCACATCCTGAAGGTTTTGCACAGATATTTCGCCTGCGCTTCTTGTCCCAAAGTTACAGGAATTGTCCGTGATTGTGACCAAGATGTCATCAGTTGGGCGAAGAATTTGAATTCTCCATATGCCCCAGCGTCGGCCATATGCAGATTTTGATTGATTTGTCAGAGACTTTACGATGAACTCTAATTAACCGGTCATCACGTCAGGTGTGGTCGGTTTTCATACCTATAAATTCTGAGAAAGCTCAGATTTATCCCAGCTGTGCATGGAGGCATTGGATTCACTCTCCAACCCAGGTCATTGTTAAATTCTTTATGCCGGTCGCTAGTTACATTAATGCTTACAATATTTCCTACAGTACAGCTAATGATTTATAATTCATAAAAAAAATGATTTATAAAGATTTTTGATATACTTGCGTTGGTATCAATAATGCGAGTTTTCGCTCCTCTTTATTCCCCTGCCCTTGAGTTTCCGACTTAGTTGATATAATTAGATCTTTTTTACCCACGCTGGTATCAGCCACCCACCAAGTTAGACCAAAATCCCTGTATTTATATGTCTTGGTCACACCTTAGCAAATCTGAACTACTTTTTTTTCTTTTCCCTTTTTTTTTGAAGGAGGAGCTGGACTCCACTACTTGATTTCATTAAGGAGATGAAATCAAAGTGAAGTGGAGGATACGTAGTGAAGACGGGGGGAATAAAAGAATGAATAAGGATGGAAGAAACAACAACAACGAACTAGGAATTGGAAGCTACAAGCCCAGTGGTAGTTGGGTGTGGACGTCGCCGACCACGTACGAAGTTAGACCTTATCCAAGAGCTTGGAATAGGTGACAGTGTTTCTCGAAAGGCAAAGGCTTATGGGACGAGGAGTCTAGGATGACCGCTCAGAGAATGTTGTTTGCATAACAAGAAATCAACCCAAAATATACTTGCTTACTCTAGACATGGCTAATGCCGGTGGTTATTCTTTCCGATATATTTATTGCTCTCCTTATAGTTTGTTCAGTCAGCAAAATAAGAAAGGTATGTTAACCAAATTTGTTGATTCCTTGGCACATTTTGTGGCACGCATCTTCTGCTCTCATTCTGACTACCTCTTGGGATCCATTATGCTTTGGATTATTACTATTACCCAACACCTGGCTACTTTTGTCTTCTACCGAAACTTCTTGATTATGTATGGTTGTCTGCTTTTTATTGGAGATATGCTACATATATGGTATTGGCACCTGTGCATCTATGGCTGTGGATGGTATTACGTGCTACCTACTCCAAACATCAACACTTCATCCATTATTCATTGTACTTCTACATACTATTTTATTGCCCATCAAGCCCACAGTGTCCTGGCACATTGGTTAGCTGTTCATCTTGTTGCCTAATTGATAGGTATAATTGTCTTCTTGTTTGTCTGCTGCGGCTGATGATGATTTATTATTCTGAAGCTGAAGGATACAAGTTCCAGGCTGTGCTATCTGCGGGGCAATGCAGAGATGTTTCTTGTTACAGGCAGTATATACAACATCTAATTATACTGTGGAACTAACCTTATTGCAGATTCAAGGTCTTACCTCCTCATATGTGTGGGATAACTATAGTCTTATCTTATCATGTTAGTTATATTTCCGAACAACAGCAATAACTGTGACAGCCTATTTGGAATGCTTGTGCTGTGGAATTTTTTGCTACACTTGCGGAATTTCTTCATCTTTTGCCACAGTACATAAGGTTTTCTTACAACATTACTGACAGCTCTCTCACTCATATATTCTTTTTCTTCATGGATAGCATACTTTGGCTGACTCCTGGTTCTTCACTCCGGTGCCAACTATATATCTACTCAAAAATATGGTCTTGCTTTACTTATTGTTATGTAATTTTGTTTACCTTTATATTCTTACAGTCTTTGTTTTCGTACTCCATAACTGAGCCTGCACAAACGTGCTCTTGGGCTTCATTTTGGTTTACTGTTTGTACATTTTGCACTTCACTTGGGGGCTGTTTGATTGAGAGAGGTAGAGGTCTGGAATCGAAATTGGATGATTCTTGTTCCAACCATTTGTTTGGTTAGAAGGAGTTTCATTCCAATTCTGATTCCGAAATAGAATGGAAATGGCTCAATCTATATCTCTATGGATTCAATTTTTCATTCCAATTTCAATTTCGGTCACGAACTAAACGCTTGAAAAGATTTAGCCATTCCAATTCTGATTTCAAGCCATTCTGATTTTCATTTCTATTCTGATTTCAGTTACGAACCAAACACCTCCTTATTTCGGTGAATGAAGTTACAGTTTCTTACCAGAAAAAAAAATATATATATATTACACACACTTGGTTCCACGTGTTGGTGGAATAAGGCACGGAGTGTTGTGGGATCATGCGATGCCATGCATATTTCAGTCACGTCAAAGAGGTCTCTCTGTATCTTATCTCTCAAGGAACTCCCTTCACATGAAATCCTGTGCTTGCCTGAGTTTCCTAGTGATCAGAACCATCAAGGCTTCCTTTCGCATAAAAAGTTTTGCGTGCCCGGACTCTTTGCTAATAATTAACCACCACCAAAGAGGATTCTCTATCGCATTTACAAAGAGCCTCTCTTAACTTCACTTTATGTCATACGTGGTTATAACGAGAATATCACGAGAAATCTCCATTCCACTCCAATTCACCCATCACCCCGACAGACGTGGAAAGAATTTTAAGGAGACCGATAAGTAGAACACTCTCATAATGAAACAAAAATTCTTATCCAAATTCTTCTCCAACAGCTTTGGATGCTCTCCCGGTTTTCAACCCTACTCCAACCCTATATAATTAACGCCACCCCACCCCCACCCCTCCATACCTTGTATTCCTTTCCTCCTCGCCTCAAGCTCTCCTCAAGATGAGGTCTCGAGTGCTCTCTTTCTTCTTCTTCTTCTTGTTGTTTGCCCTTGGTTGTTCGGCCCACATACGGCGGCCCGCTCTGAAGCACGCCGGGTTTCTAAGCCGCGGGAGCTTCCCGGAGGGCTTCGTGTTCGGGACGGCAGCGTCGGCGTACCAGGTGGAGGGGATGGCGCTCAAGGCAGGGCGTGGCCCATGCATCTGGGACACCTTCGTCAGGATCCCAGGTAACATATAAATATAATCATCGCATACTCCTTCAAGCCTTTTTTTTTTTTTTTTTGATAGAAAGAGAAGCAGCGGAGAATTGCCACCCAACTTCAAGCCATTAAATATATATATTGCCTTCCTTCAGAGTTTTAGCTCGTTTTCTGAATTTCTTTGATGTTTATATATACTCGTTTGTTTGAAACAGGTAATATTGCAGGCAACGCCACCGCCGACGTGACGGTGGACGAGTACCATCGCTACAAGGTAAAGAATATTAGCTTTCCTGATTTGTTAGTTATAGAACGTTAGCTTTACTTGTTCCTTGTTTGGTGATAAGATGAAGACCGATTAGGTTAACCAAAGACCGGTTGCGATGCTTTCTCTTTTCTCATCTTTTTTTCCTTTTTCCTTTTTTTTTTTTTTTGATGATACTTTTCTTATCTTTTTTTTCCCATACAAAAATGTTTGTATATAATTAATTACATGACATTCTTTTAAATCTAATGAATATTTTTTATCTATGAATACATACGAGAGATATGCTAACAAACATTATGACTTGTGTGGATAATGTCTGTCTTAATTAATAGCTGGCTTATTCTTGTTTTGATTACAAGGATTGGTATATTATAAAATTTAATGGCTGATGGTTATATTCTGACGAATGAATATGTCAAGATTAACTGGGAATTGGATGGCCAGAAACCTAACAAATAATTAATTTTATGGGGCTATCTAAAATCGTCATTCTTCGCCTGGGAATCAACGATCCAGGCCAAGCCCAACCCAAAATCCGCCCAGGTTATATTGTCAGGTTGGGTCGGATCACGCCAGTTGGATCCAGCTAATTGTTTTACCTAAATAATAAGCCTAGCCACTCGTTAGGCTTACGGTTAGGGCCAGATGTGAGAGTCAAACCCTCCTCTTTCAGGCCGATGTAGCCAGCCAATTCATGGCTTCATCGATCACATGGTCAGCCTCATGAGCAGCATAAGCAACCTTCTGTTGATTGAGATTCTGGGAATTACGAAATTGAAGAGATATTCAAGATGTGGATCTACCATAAAACAATTTACTATAAACATCGTTCTCCATGTGACCTTGTTATAACGAATCACAATTTCATTGTGAGGAATAAAAGTCTGAGTCCTATAGACTTTTTAGTACATGATAATTATCCTGACAGAGCGATTGAGGCTTGTTTCATAATTCATACAAAGAATCAATTTTATTTGATTTCTTCGTCATTGTCTTTTATTCTTCTACTTGCTTTTTTCTTTTTTTTTTTTTCTTTTTTGTATTCAATTCCCAAGTAATATGTCAGACTCAAACAACTTGATTGTATGGTGCAGGAAGATGTGGACATCATGAAGAAGATGAATTTTGATGCTTATCGATTCTCAATCTCTTGGTCCCGAATTTTCCCAAGTTTGTGATACAATAATTTCTCATTATTTTCATATATAACTTCATTTTTTTCAAATAAAATAATGCTGTGATTTTCTAAATAATTTCATTTGATGTGAAATGGTTTTACTTTTGTAGATGGAACTGGAACAGTGAACTGGAGAGGTGTCCACTATTACAACAGACTGATCAATTACATGTTAAAGCAAGGTAAACTCCTGCTTTAATCTAGAAGCCAACACTGAATCAATTCGTTAATTCTCTTGGAAGCTGTCTTAAGCTAATAAATTCTTTGCATCTCAGGCATTACTCCGTATGCAAATCTCTACCACTATGATCTCCCACAAGCACTTCAAGATGAGTATCTCGGCTGGTTGAGCCCTAAGATAGTGTAAGTCTACAATGTTTCAGCCTCGGTTTTATTTGGTTCCACTTAACCATGCAACTTGTTCATTTTCATACTACAATCTTCTTGACCATTGATCGATTCTATTTAGACATAGTGAATCCGTTGACGGCTGAACACACACTCATGCATGCATAATTGCACATATATTTGAGGAGATAACCTGTACCGAGTTATTACATATGACAAAGTAGTACACTGTTAAACAGATAAAAGGCATGTCTCTGGCAAACCAATCCTGTAACTACTTCAAAAGTAACAACAAAGACAGAATATATCAGAATTTTCAAATCATAGCCTGGTGTTAGTTTGTGCACACAACCAGATACTATTAACAATGCTTCAAGATTTTGACCATACATGATATGAAAACTAATTATGTTGCTGGTCTTCGAATTCTAATAAATCTATTGAGAGTGGTTTATAATTCTGATTGATCATTATATCATGCAGGGAGGCATATGCAAACTTTGCTGATTTTTGTTTCAAGACATATGGGGATAGAGTGAAAAACTGGTTCACGTTCAATGAGCCCAGGGTGGTGGCAGCTCTTGGGTATGATGATGGCACTCATGCCCCTGGAAGGTGCACCAACTGTTCAGCCGGAGGGAACTCCTCTACAGAACCATACATTGTGGCCCATCATCTAATCTTATGTCATGCTGCTGCAGTGAAGAGATATCGTGAGAAGTATCAGGTGAATGGTCCAAGTATCGAATATGTTATCTGAGTGAAAACATTTTTCCTATGCACGTAGAATCATAAATCATGTATGCCAATTGATGTAAGCAAAATCGTTAAAATATGAATATAAAATCAAGTATCTTTCAAACGCTACCCAACCATGCCTGGATCTCTTAGTCGAGGGTTATGTTTGTTAGTTGTAATTTACTTGTTTGGAATGAATTAGAATTGGTAGGACTACGATTGAGACTTTGGAGAATCCACCTTTCTTATTTCATATATAATTCTCCACCTTTCTTATTTCATAATATAATTATACCGAAGGTTTGTTTTAACAAGAAAAAGATTTGTGTGGGGCACATTGCTTGAATTTGTCAACAGATACGGAAACATCTTAGGATCTGGAGAAAAATGAAAATTTATAATTCAAATGAAATTCAATTCGATCAAAAAGTCGTTGTATAATTATGCTTTCAGAAAATTCAAATTAGATTTTTATTGGATAAACTAATGAAAAATATCCAATTGAGTTTAAACTTAAAAATAGCTATTCATTTAAGTTTCAAGTGAAAAATCCTTCCTAATAGAAACATAACTTAAAAGCAACTACCCAAATAGAATGAAATGATTCAATTATCTTGGCAATTATAAAGTAACACTACACTATTATAAAACAGTACGGTACTATAATAAAACAGTATTGCACTATCATAAAATAATACTACACTATTATAAAGTTATACTATACTATTATAAAGTAATACTGTATTGTTATAAAGTAATACTACACTATGATAATATAATATTATCTTATTGTAAAGAAATACTGCACTAATATAATACAATAAAGCAACACTACATTATTATAAAAGAATACTATATTAATATAATATAATACTGTCTTAATTATTATAAAAAAATACTACACTAATATAATATAATAAAGCAATACTGTATTATTATAAAGGAATACTACATTAATATAATGTAATACTGTCTTATTGTAAAAGAATACTGCATTATGATAATATAATATTGCAATATTTTAAAGGGTGTAAGGGTATAAGAATATAAGGATAATTTTAGTCAAAAAAGAGTAGTTGTTTTTAATTTATATTTAAAATGAATAGCTACTTTTGCATAAAACTCATCTGGAGAATTGCTTTTCAGTTGAAAGTAGAACTGAAGATTTATCTCTAATTCTCTAATTTTTAGGATTTTTGAGCAAATTTGTCATATTAGATTGAAATCTATAGCTAACCAATTCTTTTACGCTGATTGATAACTTACTAGTGACTTGGCAAGTTAGCTATAATTGGTTGGTTACTGATACATTTTCCCTTATATTAATATTTACAGGTCCATCAGCAAGGCAGGATAGGAATACTCTTGGACTTTGTTTGGTATGAACCTCTTACCAACTCGATCAGCGACCAGGAAGCAGCTCATAGATCTAGGGACTTCCATATTGGATGGTAACACAAAGCTGCCAAGTTTAAACAGTGGGAAGAAAAAGAAAATGATATTAGACTTGTGGGCTAGCAAATTTTAATAAATCTGATCATGCTTGCTTGCAGGTTCCTGCACCCTATAACATATGGCGAGTATCCGAAAACGATGCAAGAGATTGTCAAAGAGAGACTTCCTAAGTTCACCCGTGAAGAAGTTGAGATGGTAAAAGGATCGATAGACTACGTTGGGGTTAACCAATATACGTCTTACTACATTAAGGACCACCCAACGACCTCGCAGACTCCAGTTAGCTACTCGGCAGACTGGCATGTCACATTTGCTTGTGAGATCCTTCAACTCTTCATACATAATAAAAACTACAAGGTCAAATTTTGTCTATTTCTAAACAACAATTTTTCATTTTAATGCTCTCTGATGAATGCAGACGATCGTGACGGTGTGCCAATTGGACCACGAGTAAGTGTTTATTTAATTAATTTGAGGATTAAAATAATCAATTAGTCATTTAGAAAAAGTGTTTTCACCTTATCACGTTTATGGTATATTAAGTAAATAACATTAATAAAAATAATTTTATATAAGCTACCTTAATTAATATAAATTTACGATTAAAATATGTTTCGATTGGATGTATATATTACTTATATTCTAGTTGTCTTGAAATATAATTTCATTTTCACTTGCGAGGTCCTACTTTTGGATTGAGGATAGAAAGGATACGTTTCATATCCCTAGCTGTTCAACATAATTTCGCCATATCCTTTCTTATTTTTTATATTTAGAAAATATTTACCATTTTGATATGGATTTTTTTTTAAAAAAAAAAAGCTAACCTAGATATTAGTTTAATAGGCCAACCTTGTCGAGTGCTGTCTCATTTTTTTCCTGCATCTTAAAGCACCCTTCTCCCCATTTCCATTACTTGCTTTTGTTATTAATATTTAAAAAGAAGTAAAAGAAAAGAAATTAATTAGAGAGTGGGCTCTTCTCTCTCTAGTAGAAGTCAACCATGATGACAGCGTCATAAGATTTAATGGGAGAGATTGCCATAATTCCACGTCGACTAATTTTAAAAAAAAATTACTATAAGGGTTTGCTAACCTGAGTCAATCCTCCTGATGGTTTAAGCTTTTGGTATGTAAATCCATGATACATCTATCTTTGACTTGCATGAGCTATCTCACAGTCTCATAAATTTTCGCCACTTTTCCGGCAAGGATTTGATAAGTTCTCTTGTAGCTTTTGCAAATTATTGGGGCTAACATTAAGTCTTCCCCTGACCTGTCTCGGACCTCCAAACGAACCCTAGTTCCCCTTCCAACCATTGGCTTATATTCAAATTAACCTTGGTTTGATAAGACCATACAGTCTCAATTAGTTGTGTAACAGAACTCTAAGCTTTTAAACAGTGATAAATCTTTGCTTTGATATTATTGTCTAAAAAAGGTTCTCGACTGAGTGGTATAACTTGAATTGATATGGCCCAGTTATAAAGAATTAATTTTGGGCTTTTCTTTATGCAGGCGCACTCTGACTGGCTCTACATTGTCCCGTGGGGGATGTACAAGGCTGTGACTTATGTTAAGGAGACTTACGGCAATCCAACTATCATTCTATCTGAAAATGGTACGAGAGACATATGAGATCATCCTCTTCAATCCATAATTATAATTTCTAACACCGTCATTGATAATGATAACAGGAATGGACCAGCCCGGTAACGTAACTCTTCCTGGGGCCTTGTGGGATACTGTGAGGATCAATTATTACAGGAGCTATATAGCTAAACTCAAGGAGGCAATCGACGATGGGGCCAATGTGGTAGGCTACTTTGCTTGGTCTCTGCTTGATAATTTCGAGTGGAAGTTAGGATACACATCGAGGTTTGGCCTGGTCTATGTGGACTACAGCACCCTTGAGCGATACCCGAAGAATTCAGCATATTGGTTCAGGAACATGCTTAAGGGAAAGAATAACTGATCTTATTGTCAGCATTAAGACATGTAGGATAGTTAGTAACTTGGTATAGCATTAGTAAGCTGTTCAAAAACCTTATGCAATTTAGTCTTTCAGCAGAGCTCGAATGTATTTTTTTTATCCAATTTTAATTACAGCATGTTTTAGAGACTACTATTTGTTGTGGTTATATGTGGTTGGTGTTGCGCCCTCTTCTCTCTCTCACCAGTTTCACCGTAAGAATCTTAGGCTTCAAACAGTTGGGCTCCAAGCCAGGCCAGGGATTTTATCGGTTGGGTCATTGGGCCGCTCAGTCTGGCCCCTCTGCAGCTCCACTAGTGCCAGGGAGCTTTGAGGACAATCTCCAGGCAACCAGTTAAATATGCTTAAAGGAGCCTAATATAGTTTTTGAGAACTAAAATATAAAGGGGGAAGGTAGGACAGATTAAAGTGCAGGCGAGATTTGAGCCCAGAGATCACTGATCCAATCCCAGATGGTGAATAAACACTGATACGAGTCAGGCTACAACCAATCAAAATCTATTTTGAATCAACATCAATACAAAGAGAAATGTGGGAAGGTGATGTGCATCAAGAAAACAAAAATATTTGTTGTTTCATTGTGCTCGATAGGATTGTTAGCAATTCCAACTTTGATGTCATCAAAATAGAGAAAACTGGGTTAAAAATATGGACAATATCACCAAACTAAAACGTACCTCACTCTTAGGTTGGCAATGGATCTAGATTGGGCTCACCTTTTTCTTTTTTAAAGCTTTTTTCCTGGGAAATAGAGACTCTTGCGTTTTGTCCTATGGTCATTAGCCGCAGGTAGGTGTAGCATGTGGTCTTTTTTCCTCAACTCTTGCTGTCACTCTCACAACCTAGTTTCATTTTTCTTTTTTTTTTTATTCTTTCCTTCTCTATCAATATGTCCTTCTCCTTTCTCTCAGCCAAAAAAAAAAAAAAGAGGCAACACAAGCTCCATGAGAATTTGTAAATGCACTGCAATTTCGAAAGTTAATCTTTTTTCGTATATTTTCTATGAGACATTCTCTTCATTTTTGCCTCTTTGATGAGTCTATCTGCATGCAAAAATAGAACCACATATGATGATGCTTGAAGAGATGCATGATCTCCACCATTCTGCTAGCAAGGCTAGAACAACTTTTCTTATCCATATGAGTGCGCGCCCCTGCAGCGGCAGCACATTTTGTAGCTGCTACTTATAGAAATACAAAATCTCTATGACTATTTTCTTGAACCATTAGTATGCAAATATGGCTTTCCTCGCAACATATCATTTTTCAGAAGGAACACACCCTAAATCCTAATTAAACTTGCATATTGCATTAGCATCGCTCATAGCCCCTATACATCCAAAATTATTATCGATCATGATTATTTAACCCAAATAATCCGCACTTAGGATAAGACTATTCTGCTATTTTTTATCTCTTGGAGGAAAAGTTTGCATGCCACTTTAATCCAGCTCTCTCTAAACACTAATCTATTTGTGATTAGACGGCAATCTTACTTCCACCAGAATCTTATTTAGTTATCAATCCCAACTTCACTTAAAAGTTGCTTGCAATGGGTGTCAATAATTACCGACACAATCGACCATTCCTCTACTGGTCTAAGTGAAAAAGGCAATCAAGCCTATCCATCCTTCCCAACTAAATATATAGTTTAATATTTTATGTCACCCATCTTCACTTAATAGTGCTACAAGTATATTATTTATATAATATTATTAAATAATAGACAAATATATCGTTTCAAATTTTGTGTATCAAACTTTGTGAATTAAAATATTCTTAGCACCTTTCTTAATAATCATCTGCAAAAAAAATACGGCTAAGAAGTTATTTATATAATCATCTTTATTTATTTCAATCTTTATTTCTTAGTTGCATGTTTGCTGTAGAAATCCTACATTAATTAGATTTTATTAATTTCTAAAATAAAAATCTATGTTTGTCTCCAAACTACCTCTCCAAGTTATTACTATTTTTAAACTCCGTCATGTGAGGATCTGTGCATG